>NC_081406.1:64520331-64828351 GCF_030272615.1 Cryptomeria japonica | reverse complement strand
AGAAGAGAAGAACTGTTAGGATTCCCACAGATACTGAGAGGGGGGGGTGAATTAGTATCTAACTGGTGTACATATTTTCTTATCTTAAAACATGCAGAATATATTATAACAGTGTACCGGTATGCAAGAAATAATGCAATAAACAGAATTAAAAACATCCACATGAAAAGAACACCATGACACAAGGATTTAATGAGGAAACCTGGTGTGGGAAAAACCTCAGTGGGATTTGTGACCCACAATATCCACTTACTAGCCAATAAGAGAATATTACTTACAATAGGGGCCTGCACATGCAGGAAGGCCAACTGCCTAGAGCTCACTACTCAAATGGGAAGTCTCACTGCATTACAATGTGGATTATACAAATCTAGTATCTTGTACTGCTTTACAATAGCATCTATAATGCCTGATTCAGTACCGGTTGCTGCTCTGCTTCTTACATAAACCCTTTACCCTATATTTCGCATACATCACTTTCTTCACTTTTTTCCTTACTACCAAAATGTCTACAATGATCTCTTTTATATATAAGAGTCATTTTACAACATGCCAAGTTGGCTTACAAAGTTTTTATAATAATAAACAAAATATAATATAACAAAATCCTATCGGCCTCTATGTCGGTATACTTCCTTTCTCTGTGCTGGTGCCAGTGTCCTACATGCCGGTTTAGAGTCTGATCATTGATGCCGGTGCACTAACTTGCCGGTGTAATGCCTTGTTGGTGCCATAGGATTGTAAGGTTGCCATCAATAACAAAACCTTCAATTACATACAATCTCTAATTGGAGTGTGCATATGCCAACAATCTCCCCCTTTGGCATTGATGGCAACACTCATGAGAAATTTCAAAAGTGTATCCAAAAATGTGAAGTCCAAAAATGTTACCAAAAATGTGTGTGCTCCCCCTGAGCATATGATTCCTGTGATGTTGAATTTTCTCATCCCACTACTCCCCCTTTGGCATCAATGACAAAGGTTGTCAAGATGTCAGTAGAGTTTGTAGTTTCAACCTTGTAAATGGGTAGTTACAATTTGAAATAGATCCACCAAAATCAAGTTTATACTCTCCATAAACTTTTTACTATCTCTTATTGTTGTCTCTGTTCTTTTAACTATACCGGTGAGATGCTGCAAATGCTCTATCGGTGTTTTTTGTCCCTGTATTAGTGCCTCAAATACTTCCTTCTGCAATGATGCTAGATAGTCCAATCTTGGACTCAGTTTTAATCTTAGATGCTTTGCCTTATTCACTATTCTCTCCTTCTCTCTTTCAAATTTCAATACTTCTTCCTCAAAATTTGTTATCTTCTGCTCAAAAACTGATAATGTATCAGGTGAGTTAACAAAATTATCTACAAGTTTGTTGATATCATCTTGTACCTTGCTCATCTTCTTATCAATATCTACAATCAAAAAGTTTGTCTTACAGGTGTCTTTGTATAGAGTTTTGTACTCTTTCAATAAATTACATAGTTCTGGTAGAAGTGTGTCAAAATCTCTAGTACACTTCTTTATCTGCTCATCAAAGAATTTCTGCTTTTCAATTTCTACTTTGTCCTTCAATGTCTCTTCCTTTATTTTCTCAATGTTTTTTGTGATATATTTACACAAGGTATCAAGTTGTCCTAAAGAATCTTTATTGTCTATATTACAGTTAGGAGAAATTACCTTCAAAATTGGTATTGTGTCATCTATTGCCTTATAAGCTAGTGAGCTGCAGTCTGTTATCTTTTTAATTGAATCCAATAGTACCTTAGTCACATTAGTTGATTTGTAGCCTAATGATGAACCTACATTCTGAGTACCACCAGTGGAAGTAACCAAGCTTGTACTGACCTCTGGTAGGTCTACTTGTGTTTGTATTTCCTTAAGCAATGGTTTTTCTACTTCTCCAATTGTCGGTGGCACTGTTTCCTTATGAACCTATTCCTGTTCTTGTTGTTGTTCCTATTCAGGAGCCTTTTGCTCTGTTTATTTCTCTTTTTGTTGCATCGTCTCAGTCTAAGTCTGAGTTTCTACCTTTTTCTCTTTGTCATCTGTCAGTTTCTCCTGTGTGTTATCAGTTTTCTCAGCTACCAGAGGCTCACTAGCCATGTCAGTCTTATCAGCTGTATCTTTGTCTACCACAATGTTGATCTTTTGAGTATCAACATCCACTGTGTATAAGACTTCAGGATTACAATTAACATCCTCTACATCCATACTTTCAACTGTCGATTGATCTTTTGTAGCTGTTGTTTTTACCGGTGGAGTAATAAAAGGAGGTGGGGGTAAGTTGTCTTTAACCTTGATAGTGGGTGGTCCACCAACTTTACCTTTACCCTTGTCTCTTTCTTTCTGATATACCTTTATAGGTTTGTGACTCATGTATTCTTCTTGTTTTTCTTTTTCCACTAGGAAAATGTCCCATGCATTTTCTGTCTCCTCAGTCACCTCATTAACTCTTCCAACCATTAAAGCAATGTGTCGATGTGTAGTAGAAAATATTGACTGGTTGGCTTGAGCAATTAAGTCATCAATTTCTTTGGGTGAATTCACCGGATATACAGCAAGTAGCTTTTATATCTTTATTTTCTTGTCAAGTTATTTTACTGCTTGTCTTCTTGCTTCCAATCTCTTAAATAGTTCATCTAGAACTTCATTTACTACTTCCATCAAAAATTTCTTATACATATCCATATGCAATATAACACTGTTTTCTACTTGTTCTTTTTCATCAGCTGTCAGAGTGTCATATATTTTCTCTATATTCTTCAATTTTCCTTCCTCTGTAATTTCATTTAACAGTATATCAAGAGGGGCCAAGTCCTTGTTTGTCCTCTTCTTCTTCTTGGGTGTCAGTCTCTTCTTCTTTGGTGTAGCCTTTCTTACTGGAGATCTCACTGCTTGTTGTTTTTGTCTTGTCCTCCTAGGTGAGGGTGTGGTTGCCGGTGAGGGATCTCTTTTCCTTACAACTCTTTTGAAAGTTGTAGGAATGTCATTCTCTAAAGAAGTGCCTATCGGTGATAGATGAGTGTCAGGTTGTGGAGCTGCTAACTCATCTTCTGTTATACCAGTTTGCTTTAAGACATCTTCTTTAATATCCTTTGCCTGTCTGGAACCTCTTCTCACAACTGCCTCAACCTTTTTTACTCTTTTCTTAGATTGTATTTGGCTTTCAATAGTTTCTGCACTAACAAATACTTCTTCCTTAGGTTCTTTAGGGGCTTCCAAAAGTGCTTTAGCATATGTTTCAATTATATGATCATCTGTTTCATAGCCCATCTCTATTACAAACAGTCCTAGGGATGACTGCTTCCATCCAGATCTCATCCTTCTTGATTACAAAGCATATTTTATCCTTATATTTGTCAACAATCTTTTGTGATAATATGATTCTTTTCTTCATTTTGGCCTTTAGTGCTTTAAAGAAATCATGGATATTGTTTTCCTTATCTTCTCCCATATTGTTGAATAGTTTTTTTAGTTGTGTACCTACCGGTATATCATATCCAAGTTCTTTGTAGCCTATTCTGGGAACCTGTTTGGTTATATGTAGCATCAGACATACTAACAGATTTCCAAATTTAAAAGTTCCTTTCTTGTCCTTCTTAATCTTGCCTAAGTTGTCAATTAATTCATCCTTCAACCACTCACATACATCAATCTTTGCATTATCTGTGACCATATCATAAGCACTCTTAATGCATAAACTTGAAACTAAATTAAATCTATTTGCATGAGTAGCTTTATATCCTAATATCATGCTGATAAATCTCACATTAATATCTATGACATCATTTACTCTTAAGGACCTTCTGTCGGATGTGGGACCAGTTAACTGAGTAACTAGGTCATTGGAAACCTTCTTGGTTTTGTCTGGCCTTTTACCGGTGGTTGGTAACCTCGTGATAGCTTTCACAGCTTCCTTAGTGATTTTGTGAATTGCATCTAACCAGAAAAATTCACCATGTACCCTGCTTAAGACTATCCTAATCACATCCTTGGGAAATTCAGGAATGCTAAGGATCTTTGTAAATCCTAGGGTTTCAATGATCTTGTGTTCATCTTTTACATTGCCGGATTCATCACATATGACAGTTTTAAACATGGTTTTAATCTCTTCATCTCCTAGTTCCTCAATGTTACAATGAATGTAAATTTTAGGATCTTTAGCATAAACAACTCCCTTAGGAATTTGAGAAAAAGCACCTAAGGTATCATCTTTCTTTGCTATCTCGGGAACTAATTGAAATACGGGCCTAGGTCTTTTTATAACTTCAACAATAGTAGGGTTTGCTATATATTCAATTGCAGAGGTGGATGCCATGATAAAATACCTTTTACTGCCTTTAGGATGGATGATTGCTTGAAGTGTTCTTTCCTCTTGCTCGAAATGCTTTAGCTCAAAATCTTCATGCTCTTCATAGGTTTGAAATCTCGGTGAAATGAAATGGAGCCAAAACCTCAAATTTATAGTGTCTTTTTGCCATCTACCACATTAAATGCATGCCGGTTAAGTATTCACTTAACATTGTCTGCCGGTAATAAGTAATTTCCAACTTCTCATCTCTAACCGAGGGAATAATAGCACATGTGTCATTAGATTGCCAAACCCTCAAGGAAACTTTCTTCAAGTAGATGAAGAACTTCCTGCCAGTGGAGCACTGCTCTGTCCTATTGGTGAAGCATCACTCTGTCCTATTGGTGGAGGAGTATTCCCAATATTTAGATCAGCTTTTCTAATCCATTGTTTTGAGAATTCTTGCTTAACCTCTTCAACCTTTTCTTTACCTTTCAAGCTAGAAAATTTGTTGTCTACTGGTGATCCTTTACTTCTATAGAATTTTGCAATATGCAAAATCTTGTTACATGCATAACAAGTTACATTATTCTTCTGAATACCTTTCCCATAACCTATGTCGGTTTGTGTTATGCATTGATTGGATAAATGTCCAAATCTTCCACAAACATAACATCTCACATTCATTCTACAATTTTCAAAGTTGTGACCAACTTTGTTGCATTTTGAACATTGACTGGTGGGTGTGTTGATATTCTAATAATTTCTAGATCTACATTCATTTGCTTTATGACCATACTTATTACAATTAAAGCATTTTCCATTGAATTTATAAGCATTAGGTTGTCTTACCGGTTTGTTGTGATCCTAAGTATTTACAGTACCAGAGCTTTCACCAACTTCAAAGCCAATTCCAGAAGTGTCACCTTTAGGTTTTTGATTCTTCAGCAAGGTGCCAAGTTCCTCTGAGCTTTTCTTGAATTTTTCTTTATGTTGATTTGCAGTTTCTAGTTCTCTTTCTAAGACCTCTTTCTATCTTATTAGTTCATTGGAGTCATTCTGAGTGTGCATCAGATCTGTCTTCAACATGTCATTTTCATAGCTAAGTCGTGTGTTCTCATTTGCTGCATCACTTAGTCTTTTGGTCAATTCTTCTTCATTCTTCTTCCTATCCTCAATCTCTTTACAAAATCTCATAGTCATATCCTGCATCTCATTCTTTATTGTCATGTTTTCTAGTTTCAACTTGCTTATCTGATCATTAAGTGATTCCTTTTCATCATTCTCATTTTGCATCTTTTCACAAAGTTCTCTTGTCTTATTTCTTGCAACAGTAAGATTATCTTGAAGTGCCTGAATGATATCTTGAGCTGCCCTTAAATCATCTTCTAGTTTGATATTTTCCAATTTCTTTGCATCATAGTCTGAAAGAGCTCCTTCAAGTTACTTCAACAGATTTTCCATCTTTACCGATGTCAAGATCTTCCTCAAGCTGTCAGGCTTCTGAAAATAGAGGACCAGGCTCTGATAACAATTGTTAGGATTCCCACAAATACTGAGAGGGGGGGTGAATCAGTATCTAACCGGTGTACAAATTTTCTTATCTTAAAACATGCAGAATATATTATAACAGTGTACCGGTATGCAAGAAATAATGCAATAAATAGAATTAAAAATATCCACATGAAAAGCACACCATGACACAAGGATTTAACAAGGAAATCTAGTGTGGGGAAAATCTCAGTGGGATTTGTGACCCACAATATCCACTTACTGGCCAATAAGAGAATATTACTTACAATAGGGGCCTGCACATGTAGGAAGGCCAACTGCCTAGAGCTCACTGGTCAAATGGGAAGTCTCACTGACTTACAATATGGATTATACAAATCTAGTATCTTGTACTACTTTACAATAGAATCTGTAATGCCTGATTCATTACCGGTTGCTACTCTGCTTCTTACATAAACCCTTTACCCTATATTTCGCATAATAGGTCTTCCTTAATATTTTTCATACATCACTTTCTTCACTTCTTTCCTTACTACCAAAATGTCTACAATGATCTCTTTTATATATAAGAGTCATTTTACAACATGCCAAGTCGGCTTACAAAGATTTTACAATAATAAACAAAATATAATATAACAAAATCATGTCAGCCTCTATGTCGGTATACTTCCTTTCTCTGTGTCGGTGTCCTGAGTGCAGGTGTAGAGTCTGATCGTTGATGCCGGTGCACTAACTTGTCGGTGTAATGCCTTGTCAATGCCATAGGATTGTAAGGTTGCCATGAATGACAAAACCTTCAATCACATACACTGTCTCATTGGAGTGTGCATATGCCAACAAGAACCAATGAAGGGAGAAGAACAAGTACATCAGTCATAACAGTTAGTGTTCTAGTTTTGCATGATGAGATTTTGGTGAGTTTTGCATGATGATTTTTTGGTATTGCTATTTTGGTGTTGCCATCAATTCCAAAGGGGGATATTGTTGGCATAATTGATGAAGATAATGATGGGGAGATTGTCGGCATATGGAGATGTTGATGAGATTAAAATGACAGCTAAAGTTGATGGAAATTGTTGGCTAGATGATGATGATATAGTTGTAAGTTGTTTGATGACTTTATTTGTGTTGTTATTGATGGCAACCATGTTTTCTTAGTCATCTAAGTCATCTACACCTACCGGTATAGCCTAATCAGTAGAGGAATGTGTTAGACAACAAAACTACTAAGTTGTTGTAAACTGATAAACAGGAACAAAGCGATGATCAAGTGACTGGTACAGATGATTGGTGAAGAGTTAGATGTTGTGGTTTTATAGGAGTGTTGAAGACAAGAACATGCACCTATGTTCCAAACCACTTCAACAAATTCAAAGTATTGAGTGAGCTATGATTAATTGTCATGAACTCTGTGAAGAAGAATGAATACTAATATCAGATCTTTAACCGGTAATGATTTAAGGTTTGGTAGTGGATCTTATCATGTTCATACCTTAGTGATGACATGTCAAAATCCATGTGTAATGATAAGATGGTGTTTGAGAACATACAAGGATCAGATTTCTTGGTAAACAACAAAGTCCTTAGTAGAATGTGACAAGGGTTTGATTCCTTATCAAATTGATGTACGGTGATGTGCAGATGATGTGCAGTGATCATTCAACAACGGAAATTATCTAGAAATTTGTTGTAATGATCTATAATGATCTATAATGTAAATTCATTGTATTTTGAATGTAGTTAGGGTTATGTAGCCGACCTAACTAAAAAGTGTATTTAGGGCTAATTGGAGAAGAGATTGTGTGTTAGTGATTTGAGAAGAAGGTGTTGCTGAACCAGATTGAAGTGTCTGCATGTGTGTAATAGAGCTGTGCTGAAAAGGATCTGTACAATAAGTATCCCAAAAATATCTTACCGGATCTTAACAAATTTGAATTTTTTTGGATATGCCTTCTCCAATAGCTCAAGATAAGTATCCCAACCAGTTTTGAAAGTGTCAGAAATAGATACAAGTCCATTTAGTATATGTGAAAATGACTCTTTCTCACTTAACTCTATCAGTGTGGGTTTTCCAACCATATCCATATACTCCTTCTTATGTACACTATATGAATCCAACCAGGGACTCACCAAGCCTCTAAGACTTCTGGCTCTTCTTATGATTTTATCTTTTTCTTTCTCAAGAAAAGAAATTTGGGCTTCCAAAACCAAAATTTGACCATCAATGGATGTATTCATGAATTCAATCCATCAAAGGAATTGTCTATACTTGCACTTTTCTCTTCAAATACCTTAGTCTTCTTATCCACATTAACTGTAAGTACATCTGTGTTACAACATACCTTGTAAATATTTGTACACTACTTTAAATAATTGTGCATTAATTTCAACTTTTCATCAATCTTCTTCCTCTCAAACTCAATTACTTGATCAAATGTAGCTCTTTTAACCTATGTGAACCTTTCTAGTGCTTGCCGGTTTGAAATCTGCTGCAAGGATTGAAAATCCTTTGAAATGTGCTTAGTGATTATCTTAAGCTTTCCAGATGGGCTCACTTCTCTATCAATCTTGCAATCAGGGAGTAGTTTGTGCAAAAGAATGATAGACTGATCAATAATCCCTTTATCCGTAGATCCTTCCTTCATCAATTTCTGTGCAACCATCATCATGAGTTTAGTAGGACTCATCTCAGTTATGTTTTTCTTTACAACCTATGAGATTTCAATTGACAACAATGATGGATCCACTACCAGTTCTCTGTCAGATTCCCCTTTCTCATCCTTTGATGATTTATCCTTAATAGCTTCCTCACTTGCATCGGTGGCTTCACCACTTGGTGCAGTATCTGTAACCTCACATGTACATTTATATCTGGAGGACTGTTTGTTAGACACAATGCACCACTAAGAGGGGGGTGAATCAGTGGTTCTTAATCTATTTCCCTTTAATTGACTTATGTGTGTATACCGGTCATGGGATCTAACATAATGCAGACTTACTAGTTAGTGAGGAGACTAATCACAAATGCAATCCCACACAAAGGGACATCTCATGACACTAGCATGTATGAGGAAAACCCAAGATGGGAAAAACCTCAGTGAGCAATGTTGCTAGAGTCTACTGCTCCAATCCAACCTCACAATGAAATCTCTTACAAAGTTTAGGGCACCAACCCAAGGAGCTACAACCCCTGATTTAGGGCACCAACCCCTAATTTAGGGCAACAACCCAAGGAGCACCAACTACAGACTAATTTATGGGCTACAACTCAAAGGAGCTACAACCTCTGCACTGAGATACAACTCAGTGATCACAATGATAGCATCAAATACAAAAGTAGTTATCCTGTTACAAGTGAATCTTGTAACCATTTCATATACCTTACTCTATCGGTGAGACACCTTCTCTGCTACATCAACTCACTCTTTTGTTGCTCTCACTTGCTACTCTACTATCGGCAAACCCTACTAGTACACCTCTCCTCTTGTTCTTCTCTATTGGATCTCCTCCTCACTACTCTGCTCTTTACTGGTACTATACTCTGTCGGTTCTCTACCTGCCTTCTCTGCAACTTCCTTCCCTTCTTCTCTACCGATGTGGACACTACCAATTCTGCTCTTCTACCAGTTGAACACTTCAACCTTATTCACCCTCACACTCAGTCTTTTCTCAGATATGCTTTGTGCACTTGACTGATTTTCTCTCACATGAAGAAGTAATACAATTTGCAGCAGCACTCTATTCTTTTATACAACATCACTCTATAATGTCTTTTGCTTGCACATTTATAGCCCACACTTCTCACCAAGAACCAATTCAAACTTGGCACCTTAGGGTTTTATCCACTAAACACGAGGCACATCGAATCCAATCACATCTGATCACAACTCTGAGATGATTTCCTACACAATTACACTATTATCGTGTCTTCCAAAACATGCCTTCCTTTTCTAGCAACCTGCAATCAATCTGTTAGCTTTTCTCAGTCAATCGCCATAAATGGCCCAGTTGTTTCCTTCACCTACTTCGATCTGCACAATCAATCTATCCTAGATCTTGAGCCGCACAACTCTGCAAATCTACCTTGCACTTTGCAGTCACCATTAATGTTGGACCAATCATAACTACTTCTTTGACACCAGACATCACCGTCCTCTACACATTCACCACCTCAGCTCCCCATGGCATCATGGTCAGTATCCTCCTCATCACACTAATCTATTGGTTTAGCTTGGTCACCAACCACACACATAACTGGCATGCCCATACCAGTTCACCAACCTTACCGACACTAACCACCTTGTCGATTGTCCTTCTTGTCATGACCTTTCCTAATCTGCTGGTGTAGCCCTTGTGTCGGCACTTCATCGCTTTGTCAATGTCTCACACTCAATCGGTTACCTCATCATGTCTGCACTGTGCTGAACTATCGGTGGAGCACTCAAACCGGTCTCCACACATGTCAAACCAAAACATGCACATTCTCATCAGGTAGGAGTCTTTAGTAGCTGCACCTTGTCCATATTACTAGTGTGCTTTTATACTGGTAACCACTTCTGATGACACCATGTCATTAACCTTCAACAAACTCCATCTTTATCAGGTGATAGCCTTATCTTTCTTGTCTCTTCTTTGATGTTTCACTAGTTGACATAACATGTCAACTATCACCAATGCAGATTCTGGTAAATGTGTCTGTCGGTGGGCAACAAACTTTCCTTCTTGTCGGTGAGACACATTGATGACACCAAGACATCACACTCCAGCTATTCTGCATCAACCTTCCTTCAGTATCCTGGTATCCCATGTATATTCCTGTAGACTCACTAGCCTCCATCTCCATCAAACCAGTTCTACTCTCATCTGGTTTTTCAAGATGACAAAAAAAACCATCTCAACTCCTCATTCTTCCTTCATTTTCCTGGTAGCACACCTTGCTTATCCGATGTTTATTTCTGATCTCATGCTTTGGAGGCTTCCTCATCTTCCACTTGTACAATCGGTCTTTGCATTCACTCACTTGCCTATCTCATGGAATCATTCTGTCGGTACAAGTGTGACTTTATTGAGGGGAGGATACATCATCCACATGACATATGTCATCCTGCACATAGAGGGAACATATTGTGTCAACCTATCACCTAGCTTGGGAAAGCTTCTTTCTCCGGTGGGAGACCTACTAGTTATCCTTACACTAGCAATCTAGTGGCCTGCTCATACTTCTACTTCTCCTCCGGTGTTGATGTGAGCCAAACAGTATTTTGCCACTTCAACATAACCAATTCTCATCATGTAATCTTTTCATTCCAATTGTATGCAACACCATATCAACAACCCTTTTTTAGAGTGGTCACATTACTGCACATCAATCATACCAGTACATGTCGGTTCTTCCTCTTGCATGAAGATGGTCATTTGGTTGTCACTAATGACAACACATCAACTCTTCTCCCATACCGGTCCATCTTCTATTCTGGTTGTCATCAAACTCTAATGCCAATAGCCTCTTGTTCACTAGTTGACATCAATGTTAGTGATACTGGTAACATCCTATACCGGTTGACATCAATGACAACACAATGCCAACAATATCCCCCTTTGGCATTGATGTCAACACATGTAGTATACCAAATACTACAGTAACTTTCTCCCCCTTTGACAACAATGGAAAAGGGCACTACTAGGATAACATTCCTCCTTGTATCTACCGAGCAATGACATAAATATTTCTCTCCCCTGAACATTATGCATCTCCTCCTTTGAAGATTATGCACAACATCATCTCAACCACCAACATTTGATATGGAAAGCTCAGGTACCTAACAACCCTTAACAACATAGATCGGTCTCTTTCCTTCTTTGAGCATTTTCTTGATCTGGTTCTGTGTATAATATATCTGATGTCAATCTTAGGATATAGCTCTGAACTCCCCCTGAACCTCAAATCTTTGGTCTTCATTTCTCATCTACAAGATCCCAAATCAGGACTCACATCAATACTTGTGACATCCATCATCATGACCACAATGCCAATTGGCAGCTCACATATCCAACCTATTGACCCATTAAGATGTACGCACATAAGATCAGCTACTGGACCACCATAAGTCCTTCAGGTCCTTTTCAATATCACCTGAGATGTAACCTTATCCATCCAAGCTATCAGAGTTACTATAATGATCCCTCAACTCATTGACTTACATAACCTGCAACACTTATCAACATTTGTGCCGGTAACATGCTGCACATACCGGTCTCTTGTTTCTACCTGGATATTTTCCTCTTTACCTTCATTTAGCGGTTCCAATTTCCTTTGCTACCATTCATTTCACCTGTAGCAGTAAACTATCTTCCATGTGTAGTCAAGGTGGTACCTACACACACACTACCATCTCATTTCCTTCCTCTTACCGGCAGCAGCTTGTTCATCTGCTTATCCATATTCAACTAAGGGGTGAATGATTTGGTCAATATGTAACTCCCCCGAAGTCCTGCATCTCCTTTAAACCATAGGAGATATCACTTGTGCATTAAATTCACAATGTCGATCCATGGTCTTATTTTCCTGCTTCTTTCTCCATGTTTGCTTGGTCTCTCTTTTCTTCCCCTTTTCAGTCTGGGCAGCAAGTTTCTTCTTTTCCTACTGATTGATCCTTATACTTCCAGATTTTCCATTACAATAGGAAGTAGTTCTATAGTAGCACACAACATCCATCCCAACCTCATGATTGGGGAATCTTCTAACATACCAGTTTTCTCTTCCTTTTTTGATCATGCCATTTTGGCTAGTTATCAGTTTCCTTAAATTCCTTGATTGTGAAGGAACATTTCTCCTCTTGTTCCAAGCCGATCTATGTTGCTCATGTCCCCTGTAACTTCTCTCATACTTATCATGATTGATCCTCTAGTTGCCATAGGATTGTGAGCTCTTCCTCTTGCAATCATAACTTCTATGGTCGGGTCTATTGTAGTTATAACATACAACATTAGCAATACTGGGAGAGGGGGTATGCATGCTTCTACCTCTAGATGTATTATGATCATATGCATAAAATCTATAGCCATCTGAATTATTATACCTAGGAAGCACACTCTATCTATTCCCAGACCTCATTTTACACTCTTCTACCGTATGGCCATAATATTTACATCCAAAACAATAACCGGAGAGAGGAGGCTTATTACTAACAAATTTATTCTGCCAAACATGAGGTGTTATTACCGGTTTGGCATCTGCATTTATGCTTCTCTAGGAATGGATCCAGGGTTACCCATTCTCTACAGATCTTCCATTTGTTATGTTCTTCTGCCATGTTTGTTTTGACTTGGTGGCATCAACATTTCTTTGTCTTCTACCGATAGGAGGTCTTCTCCTATTCATGCTACCGGTAACATTGTCTTCCCTCATCTTTCCTTTTCCCTTCAGATCTACATTGTTTCTCCATGCAGCATCATTCTTCATCCTCAACTTGAGCTCATCTTGACATTTCTCAAGTTCTTTCGTGAGGAACTCCATTTCCACTATTACATGTTGATGCTCTTTATCCTTTGTTTCTAGCTCAGCCCTTAGATCTTTGTACCTGCATTCCTTTGTGTCTTTTTGTTGAGTCTTTAACTCTGAGATACATTTCTCAGATTCTTCAAGGCATCTGATTAGCCGATTTTGCTCAACAACTATAGCATTCTTAAATAGTTTGTATTCATTTCTCAAACTCTCCATTTCACTTTCCTTGGAGTCCAAGACTAATTTCAAATCATTAGTCAATATTTTTGTCTCTTGTACTTGAGTGGTTCTCAACTAGTTGCAATCCTTATGAACTAAACTTTTGTAGTTTTTAAAATCATTTCTAACATCTTGAAGCTCTTCTAGAGCACTTACCAGTTCACACTCAAGATCTACTTCTCGATCTTCTTCTTCTTCATCATCATTTCCAAATAGATCTTGTCGGCTAGATCTATTTATCTTGTCTCCTTCTTCTTCTTCCTTTTTAGTGTCATTGTCAAACACATCATACCGATGGGATCTATCTACATTATCCCCTTTTGATGTGTGATTCTCAATGACTGTCTCATGGGCCATGAAAATATGAGTCTCTTCATCATCATTGCTGCTCCAACAATCTGAGCTGCCTCTAAAATCTGCACATGTATCTATTGCAAAGTTCTTCTCACTCTCACAAGTTGATACAGTGGTGCAGGGTTCATTTCCATATAGCTTCTTTATTCTATCCCATAGACTCTTTGCCGATTTGCACTTATCCACTTGTGAGAGAACATCACTGGTGAGCCCACTGAATATAGCCTTCATGGCTTCTTCATTGCATATACATCTTCTTTCTTCTTTAGTGTCAGTGGGATAACAAACATTCCTAGCGAGACCATTAATAACTGCCATCCAGACATCATAACCTAGGGAGGACAAGTAGAATTCCATTTTACAACTCCAAATAGCATAGTTTGATCCATCAATCATTGGAGCAGGGATTGACATTAAACAAACCATTGTGTCCTTAATCCAAAATCTACCCAAGCTAGAGAAAGCTCATCTGACTTGGAGCCTACACTCTTATACCAATTGTTAGACACAATGCACCACTGAGAGGGGGGTGAATCAGTGGTTCTTAATCTATTTCCCTTTAACTGACTTATGTGTGTTTATTGGTCATGGGATCTAACAAAATGCAAACTTACCAGTTAGTGAGGAGACTAATCACAAATGCAATCACACACAAAGGGACATCACATGACACTACCATGTACAAGGAAAACCCAAGATGGGAAAAACCTCGGTGATGCTGCTAGAGTCTACTGCTCCAATCCAGCCTCACAATGAAATCTCTTACAAAGTTTAGGGCACCAACCCAAGGATCACCAACCCTTGACTAATTTATGGGCTACAACCCCTGCACCAAGCTACAACTCAGTGATCATGATGATAGCATCAAATACAAAAGTAGTTATCCTATTATAAGTGAATCTTGTAACCATTTTATATACCTTACTTTGTCGGTGAGACACCTTCTCTGCTACACTGACTCACTCTTTTGTTGCTCTCACTTACTTCTTTACTACTAGAAAACCCTACCGGTACACCTCTCCTCTTCTTCTTCTCTGCTAGATCTCCTCCTCACTGCTCTGCTCTTTACGAGTACTATGCTCTGTCGGTTCTCTACCTGCCTTCTCTGCAACTTCCTTCTCTTTTGCTCTATCGGTGTGGACACTACCGGTTCTACTCTTCTACCAATTGAACACTTCAACCTTATTCACCCTCACACTCAGTTTCTTCTTAGATATACTTTGTGCACTTGACTGATTTTTTCTCACATGCAAAAGTAATACACTTCACAGCAACACTCTATTCTTCTATACAACAGCACTCTACAATGTCTTTTTCTCACACATTTATAGCCCACACTTCCCATAAAGAACCAATTCAAACTTGGTGCCTTAGGGTTTTATCCGATGATCACGAGGTACATTGAATCCAATCACATCTGATCACAACTCTGAGATGACTACTTGCACAATTCCACCATTATCGTGTCTTCTAGAACATGCCTTCCTTTTCCAGCAACTTGCAATAAATCTGTCAACTTTGCTCAGTCAATCACCATAAATGGTCCAGCTATTTCCTTCTCCTACTCTGATCCGCATAATCAATTTGTTTTGGATCTTGAGCTGCACAACTCTGTAACTCTACCTCAAGCTTTGCAATCACCATTAATGTTGGACCAATCACAACTACTTCTTTGATACCAGAAATCACCATCCTCTTCACAATCGCCACCTCAACTCCACGTGGCATCATGGGCGGTATCCTCCTCATCACACTACTCTGTCAGTTTATCTTGGTCACCGACGACACACATAATTGGTACGCCCATACCAGTTCACCAACCCTACCGACACTAACCACCTTGCCAGTTGTCCTTCTTGTCATGACCTTTTCTAATATGCCAGTGTAACCCTTATGTTGGCACTTCACTTCTCTGTCGGTGTCTCACACTCTACCGGTTACCTCACCATGTCTGCACTGTGTTGAACTACTGGTGGAGCACTCAAACCGGTCTCTAGACATGTCAAACCAAAACATGCACATTCTCATCAGGTAGGTGTCTTTTGCACCTGCACCTTGTCCATATTACTGGTGTGCTTGCATATCGGTAACCACTCTTGATGACACCATGTCATCAACCTTCAACAAACTCCATCTTGATAAGGTGTGAACCTTATCTTCCTTGTCTCTTCTTTGATGCTTCACTGGTTGACATAACATGTCAACTATCACCAATGCAGATTCTGGTAAATGTGTCTGTCGGTGGGTACCAAACTTTCCTTCTTTCCGGTGAGACACATTGATGATACCAAGTCATCACACTCCAACTATTCTGCATCAACCTTCCTTCAGTATCCCGGTATCCCATGTATATTCCTGCAGACTCACCAACATTCATCTCCATCAAACCGGTTCTACTCTCATCTAGTTTGTCAAGATGACAAACATACCATCTCAACTCCTCATTCTTCCTTCACTGTCTTGGTAGCACACCTTGCTTATCTAATGTGTGTTTTTGATCGCATGCTTTGGAGGCTTCCTCATCTTCCACTTATACAACCGATCTTTGCATTCACTCACCTGCCTATCTCAGGGAATCATTTTTTTGATACAAGTGTGACTTTACTGAGGTGATTATACATCATCCACATGACATATGTCATCCTGCACATAGAGGGAACATACTTTGTCAACCTATCACCTAGCTTAGAAAAGATTCTTCATCGAGTGGGAGACTTGCTAGTTATCCTTACACTAGCAATTTGGTGGCCTGCTCATACTTCTACTTCTCCTCCAGTGGTAATGTGAACCAAACAGTATTCTACCACTTCAACATAACCAATTCTCATCATGTAATCTCTTCATCCCGGTTGTATGCAACACCATATCAACAACCATTTTTCAGAGTGATCACATTACTACACATCAATCATACCGGTGCATGACGGTTCTTCCTCTTGCATGAATATGGTCACTTGGTTGTCACTAATGACAACACATCAACTCTTCTCCCATACTAGTCCATCTTCTATTCTGGTTGTCATCAAACTCTAATGCGAACAACCTCTTGTTCACTAGATATCAATGTTAGTGATAATGGTAACATCCTATACTGGTTGACATCAATGACAACACAATACCAACACTGTTATCCTCAATATTAGTGTCTTGTACATTATCAACCTTTTCACTCTCTGTATTTGTCAGTATCTCAACATTTGCTTGTACATTTGTATCTATCGGGGGCTTGATTTCCGCTATCTTAATGTTCTCCAAAATTGAGGGTGAAGTACCCATAATACCCTTTCCTTTCCCTTCAACCAGGATGTCTGAAGTGTCTATCTTTGATTCTGGTGAAGTAAAAAAACCTAGGTTCTCTTCAAAGAACTTAACCCATGCCTTTTGGGTCTCTTTTATTATCTCATTTACCCTTCCTAGCATAAGACTGGTTATTCTATGTTTGTTGTTAAATATTTTTCTATCTGCAACCTCAAGTGTCTTATCCATTTCATCTGGAGTAATAGAAACACAAACAAATAAAAGCTCTTGTATCTTAATATGCTTGTCTTCTTGTATTGTTGATAGCCTCCTAGCATCTAAAATATCATATAGTTCTGTCTGTATTTGGTTTTCAATTCCTATCAAGGCTTTCTTATAAATATCCAAATATAACAAAACTGCTTCCTCGACCTCTCTTTGTTCAACATTATCTAAATGATCATAGTAAAATTGTACATTATTTAACATTCCATCCTTAGTTATTTCATCTACTAACTCTACACAAGTTTTTGGTGGAATGATAGTTACATTCCCAGATTGAATTGTCGTATCAATGTCAGCCTTCTTCTTCCTTCTTGCAGTACCAGATGGAGCTTAAGGTGTTACTTTTGGTGCTTGCTTTTGTGCCAGTAATTTGAATATAACTCTCCTAACCAATTGATTTTTAGCTTCTACCTTGGTTTCCCCTACTGTCTTCCTTATAACCCTTTTGAAAGCCAAGGGTGTGTCATCCTCAAATTCAGACTCAGTTGTAACAGGCTCAGTGTGTACTTCTAGATCCTTCCTCTTCCTACCTTTCTCTGGGACAACATCAATCAATTCTTTAATATCCTGTGAGACCTTTTCTACAAACTTTCTTTCTTTTCCTTGTTGCTTCTCTCTCTTCTTCCAGTTGAACTCTGTTTCAACCTCTTATGTCTTTTGCTTTGCAGTACCACAGGGCTTCTCAGCTTCATCAACAGGTGCAACAATCAACATCTTTGCACAAGCATCAAGGATCTGTGGATCAAATTCATAGCCCATTTCCTCAATTCAAATCTTCTGAGGCTTGTTCGCTTCCACAAGTGTTTCATCTTTCTTCACCCTGAAGCATATTTTGTTTAAGTATTTTTTAGCAAAATTCTTAGGAAACCTTTCTCTAGACTTCATAGCCTTCTGGAATGCCTTAAAATATCCCCATACCTTATCATCTCTCTGACTGCCTAAAGTAGCAATTGATTGTTTCAATTGTCTCCCCACCGGGATATCAAATGCCCATTGTCTTTTCCCAAAATTGGGAGTGTCATTCATGAAAAATAACATTAAGAAGACAATTAATTTGCCATACCAGAAAGTCCCTTTGTTTTCTCCTTTAATCTTTCGTAGGTTTATTAGCAGTTTATCCAACATCCAACCACATAGATCCAATTTCTCATTTTCTCTCATCATCTTGTAAGCTACGAAAATGCAAGAGCTATAAACAAAATCAGTTGATTTGACTGAGTTACCTTATAATCGATGACCATGCTACTAAATCTGATGTTTGTGTCGGTGGTAGTGCTTATTCTTATAGATCACTTGTCTAATGTTGCATCAATGATCCTGTTGACATAATCATTAGAAACCTTATTGTTTGGATGTTTCTCAACCTATGCTAAACCAGTGATTGCCTTGATGGCTTCCTTGGTGATCTTGTAAGGTCTATCCAACCAGATAAACTCTCCATGTACTCTTCTTAAAACATACCTAATGATTTCATCTTCAAATTTTGGAATGTCTAGAATATCGATAAACCCTAAGTCTTCAATGTTTTTGTATGCAGGTTTAACCTTTCTAGAATCTCCCATAAGCTCACTCATGTACATGCCCTTTATATCAGACGTCCCCAAATCCTCAATGTGATAATGTATGTATTCCCCTAACATATTTGACATAAATAACTCCCTCCAGAAAATGGGAAAATGCTCCAATCGAGTCATCTAGGGTAGCCACATGTAGATACCACTTGAAAATTGGCCTGGGATGGTCCTTGACCTCAACAATAGTTGGTTTTGCAACAAACATAGGAACAGATGATGATCCCGCTTCCATGATTAAAGAAAAATACCTATGAATCACTTTTGGTGAAAAACCCTAAAGACTTCTTCCAATCATCAATGAAATCACTCAAGAAGATATCTAATCGCATTGAATCGCCCTTAATCACTCTAAATTTCTCTTAATCACACTGAATGCAAGGTGATAAAAAATGAAGTGAATTTGACCTTTTATCTTCCAAGAAAAACCCTAATCTTTCATTGACATCAATGACTATCGGTGAAAGATACCGGATCTTGAAAAAAACATATCCATGTTGGGTAAGCATCTCCAATGTCTAGAACATCTTCCAGAATATCTTCTCGAGGCATATGCAACATCTTCATGAATTTTTCCTACCCTTAAGGCATCTGACTCAGTTACCGGTTGAGCTTCCTACCGATGCAGGAGCAACCTCCTCTGTTGGATAAGTAACCGGTGCATTCCCATCTGTTGATTGTTCTTGACGCTTCCTGACCCATCTTTGGGTATGGTCTTGTCGGATTTCATTAAAATTCTCTTTCCCTTTCTCATTTGATCCTCTATTACCAACTAGTAGATTTTTGCTTCTACAGAATTTAGCAATATGTCCAACCTCATTAAATGCATAACATGTAACACTGTTCCTTTAAATTGCTTTACTAAAACTAGTATAATTGCTTGATATGCACTAATTAGCCATATGTCCAAATTTTCCACATGCATAGAATTTAACATTCATTCTACAATCTTTTGTCTTATGAACATATTACATTTAGAATATTGACCAGGAGCAGAATCAGGGTTCTGATTTGCTCTGTTTCTACATTGCCTAGCCATGTGACCAAATTTATTGCAAACAAAACATCTACCATTAATTTAAAAGCATTAAACTACCTTACCAGTGCCTTATGGTTTTGATCTTCATTAGGAATACCGGAACTATGTCCTTGCTCAAATCCAAGTCTACTGGAATCTTCAATCTACCTTTGTCTCTTCAATAACTCATCTAGTTGTGTTGAACTAATCTTGAATTTTTCTTTATATTCACTTGTAGTAGTTAGATCTTCTCTCAAAATTATCATTTCTCTCTCAATCTCTTGTTCATTACCCTGGGATTTATCAAATTAGTTCTCAACATATCATTCTCATGAACCAACCTACCACATTCATCAAATTTGTTCTTCAGGGATACAACAAGATTTCCTTCCTTTTTCTTCCGGTCTTCAATCTCCTTAGACATCCTCATAGTTATAGCTTGCATTTCATTTCTCATGACCATGTTCTCCTAATTCAACTTCTGACACTATTCCTTAAGTGCATCTTTCTCTTCATCATCCCGATTTTGCAAAAGTTTCTTCATCCTAGCTTGAACAGATGACAACATCTCCTATAGGACAAGAATAAATTCCTTAGTAGAATTCAATTTGTCTTGTAGCTTTAAGTTATTCAATATTTTAGCATCATAATATTCAAGTGCCATCTCAAGTTGCTTCTCCAAACCCATATCCATGGTTTCTAGATTCTGGATCCTCCTCAAGTTGTTAAACTTCCTCTGAGGCACAAGGCTCTAATACCAATTATTGGAATCCAATAGCTCTGAATGTTGTACCTTAATCCATTCAGGTACCAAGAAACTTTCTTACTCTCTTCCTCTTTTGTTTTTGACTTCATGCATAGCCTTTGGAACTCCTTTGTATATGAGTTCACATCCATCTCTTTCTGCTTGAGATTTTGTCTCCTCTTATGAAGTTGTATTTCATAGTCTTTGGGTACATGGGCCTCTTTGATTAAGGCAACCATCCTCTTCCAAGAAAGAATCTTGGGCTTATTTTCCTTCTCTCTTTCCTCTTGGACAAAGTTTCACCAAGTTAGGGCTGCTCCCTTCAACTTGGACTTAGCAATATTCACCTTTTGGTGTCCTAGAATTTCTTCACACTCAAAGAAACTAGACAGGGAGTCTATCCAATCCATCATAACATCTGGTTCCATCTTCCCAGTGAAATTTGGCAAATCAATCTTCTACTCCATGGTTCTCCTCTCCATGCATTTGAGGGCATTAAGGAAGTGCCTTTGGTCAGGAGGAATTGCCTCTTCCTCCAGCATAGGGATCTCATCCTCATCCCCTTCATCACAACTACCAGTGCCTCCATCACAACTACCAGTGCCTCCATCTTCCTTCCCATCTACTTTGCCTCTCAACCTCTCTAGCTCCCTCTGCATTGTCTTGCAAGCAGTGGCCTGCTCTCTTACAATCTTTGCCAATTCCATGTTGGTGATTGGTCCTCTAGGGACCTCTTCTTCTTGTCCCTCTGACATCTCTCAATTTTCTATCTCCTTACCAAAGCTGTTACTAGCTCTGATACCACTTGATGCAGATCTCACCTTGCTACCTACCAAACACCTCAAAATGTATGACACTGACCCCCTAGCACATGGATGGGATCCTATCAAGGCAAGGCTCTACAACTTTAGTAAAATCTTCTCATCATCTCCAAGACCCTTTGCTGACTCAATCAGGGGTATCTTCCTACAACACACATATGGTACCTCCAAGGGTTACAAATCATTTCCACACCAGTTTTGGGTCATACAAAACTCACCAATTTCAAACAAAACATTGGTGGCCAGAGTTCATACTCATTCCTTAAGAAACTCACTCAGTTAGGCCTAGTCGCTTGTAGCCCTATTTAGCGGGTAAAGGGACCTTAAGTTAATATTTTCCCAAACACCTTGGTAAAAAAATAATGGATTCAAACACCCTTTTGGAAGTTATACAAGTTCCTAAAAGGAAGGGTCAAGGTCCAAAAAATAAAGGTCTTTGTCGGTAAGAATATGACTATCCTAAAAGGGCTATTTAGGTCTCTTTAATGAAGCAACTATGTTCAGATGAATGAACTGGTGGATTAAAATCCCATGGGAATGTTGGGAAACATAAATCAATTGGTATTCCAGGGTTACACGCTTGGAAGCATCACCATTTGCACACAAGGTGATTTTGTTTGTTCAAGGTCTAGGTAGCCACATAGAGATGTCTATCTAGGGTCGCTTCAAAAACTTCTCTCCCTTGCTCCTCCTACAAAAAACTCTTGAAACTCTAAAATAAATTGACCATCCTTTCCTTTCACCAAATCCCATGAGCCTCAGATTGATAAAGTGCAAGATATGGCCATGAATGAGGAAAAACCCAATGTAAACCCTGGTTTTCTGGGTACCTACAACAAAACTTCAATATTAGGAGAAAAACACACAATCAAGTCTCCAAATCAAAACCAAAATAGATTCAAATCTCCTCTCAAATCAATTCACATCATTGGGAATGGATCCCAATCCGTACAGAATCGTTCCACGGACCAAAACTCTAGGATTGCAAGAAAACTCAGAATTTTATTGGTTTGTTTGTATCAAAATTCTTCTCCGTACAATCACCCCTTGGAAATTGGATCCTCGAGGTGTATAGAACATTCCTCAACTACTCTCAACCAAAAATCAAGAGGTTAGAGCCATTGGAGAAGTTTCAAATTACAAAATGCGAAAAGTGCATAAAAGTTGTTCATGACAACTTTTGCAAAAGTTCTCAAAATATCATCTTTCGCCTCCTAATGCCTTGGGTCAAGTTTAACCCCTCCTAAAACATCTTAAAACACTCAAAATCAATATATTGGATCTCCTATTGTCCAAAAGTCCTAATTGGCTCATAGAAATGCCAAAATAGGAGTTTGGCTCACAAGATGGGGTTCATTATTACAAACATATATTGCATGATTGAAAACCTATATAAAACATCCTAAAGACATTATTAATGCCTTATCCTCCCTTATCAGAGTCTGACATGTCACCTTGAAGGGTTTGATGAGGTGCTCCTACACCATACTCCCTGAAAGAAGAAATCTCAAGTCAACTTGAGATGAGAGTCTGCAGGTCTGCACCATGATCTTTGATCTGTTGCTTTGTCATCCAAACTGCTTCAGTATCAGGTTGTCCTTTCCAAGCCACCAAATACTCCATGCAAACTTTATTCCTAGTTCTCTTGGAAACCTTAGTATCTAGAACCTTATGCAACTTTGGTGGTTCATGTTTAGGAATGTCATCATCAGCAATATCCTGCATTGTGTCTTCGTCTGCATCAACACTACACTTGTAGATGTAATACCCTAAAAATGGTCATCTAAACCATGAGCCCCTAATCTCGACAATGTCACCAAGGTCCTAACCAAAGGCAATTAAATAAATCTTGAGCACACAATTAATTTCTAAAATCATCATTGTCACATGGCAAAATTAATCACTCAATATTAATTAAATATTTATTTAATTAATTGATCATTCCAAGTAAATCATTTTAAACAATTGCATATTTAATTAAATATCTTTTGCATATTTAATTAAATAAATAAAAATTGCCATAAATCTTCAAAAAAAGAAACAAATCAAGAAGGAGGAATTGGAAATTATGAGCACAAATCTTCAAAAAAGAAAATAAATCAAAAAAGGAATTAATTGATAAAAAAGAATTAAAAATTGAGAAAAGAAATCAATTGGAGATAATCTTGAAAAACAAATTAAAAATTGATAAATAATCTCAAAGAAAGCAATTAAAACAATTAAATCTCAAAATTGAATGAAATAGAGAATAAATCAGTTTTTTTATGATTTTATCTTAATTTTAGTTCAATTTCCTTTAAAACTGAGAAAAGCATCCAATCACATCAATTCACCTGGATTGTGCTTCCTCTTGGAAAATCTTGACCGCTCATCACCATTCGATCTCAGCCTTTGGTTTCTTTCTAAATTTTCTATAAATTTAGGCTCTCATCTCTCATTTAAAAATCCTGGAGAATATATTGTTATTATGTTGTTTTTGCTCTAGGTTCATTGAGAATTTGCATTGAGATATTACATATTAGTTATTTCATATTGCTTAAATCATATAGCTTAAATATTCATATATTACTCAAATCATGTTAGATTAATCTTGCATATCTAGCTTAAATTTTGCATCCATTTAGCTCATATTCATGCTCATATATATTTAAAAATCCTTCGTTTAGGTGTTGTCTAGTCATTGGATAGCTTAGCAATCTGAGAGCTATCTAAACTCGCATCTACTAAAAGGCAATAAGTCACTTTGTAATGGTTTATTATTCATTGATTATTGATTTACTAACCATGCATCTAATGACTTAATTGAAGTGTTGTGTATTCTAGATACAGATATAGGTCCACTTTTCACACACATTTTTGGTGCCCACTGTGGGGTAGGAAACTAATTTTTCGACCTCAAAATCATTTTTTTATCTTGCAGGTTTTGTTTGTACAATCTCTATGGAATATCGTACGATTAGTATCACTGCATCGTACGACATTATATTGAAGCCTTTTATTTGTCGTACAAATCAGAAAATGGTATCATACGACATATTGTTCTGATTATCTGATTTTATCTTCTGTCATCCTATGCTCAGTTCTGACTCGTACGATAAAAGCATTTTGTCATTTCATTCTATGATAATTGTCGTACGATGCTATATTCTGTTGGATTAAAACAAGTTTCACTTTTCAGGTCTTTTGTCAAATTTTTATTATGCTAACGCTAATCCTGGATCGTCTTCTGTCTGCCTAATATTTTCATAGCTTAACCAGTTTCTTGTAGGACGCTTGTCAAAGAATTTATCAATCAAACATACACCTGTCAAAGAATTAAAACAACATGACTATTGATACGTTATTTTTGCAAGTTGCCTAAAGAGAATCAACCAAACATCGTGTATTCTTTAAATTCATGTTTTTTTTAGGCACCTAACTTGCTATCTAGTTAAAGAACAAATCTGTATTTCATGTTTTAAGTAAATTTTGAGAGGTAGGAGAGTATGCTCTTGTCTTTTTAGACAATCAGAAATCCAGACCCTTGAGGCATTTTCTTTGTTTGAGATTTGTACATCTTTAGTAGGTCTGCCCTCCTGAGGAGCTTAAAAACTCTTAAAGTCGTTACGATCGGTGTGAGGGGAATGACCTAAGTGGGAATAGCTAAACGCCAAGTACTCCAACCCACTATAAAATAAACGTGATTTGATGAAAATCAAGTCAACGACAGTGCTCAGGAATAGCTCTCCTCAGTACCTTTGGGTATATTGAACCTTGGTTTTCAAGGCCGGGGGACCTCTTAATTGAGTTTATACCTCGACACACCGAACAGACCCCTTACTAGATCCAATTAAAATTAGAAGCTACCTGATTCACCTCCGAAAGGTTGATAGTCTTTGTGCAAGAGAGATAGTAACTCTCCTAAGACACTTGCCATATCATGCCCCCATTAGCATTTGGAGTTGGCTAATACGGCGTTGAGAATTTATTTTGTGAGACTCAGCAGTCGTATTCTGATTAGCTATTGGGTGTGTACCTAAGTCAGCAAACAAAGGTTTTCTTCTCTAAGCCAACTTCCATAGGGTTTGCATGTTATGATTGGAGTTACTATTCATACTGCATGTTTTCTGTGTTTTCTTCCCTCAAACTAAAAATGGAATACTAAAAAATGGAGAAAACAAATCAACAACTTAGTGATAAACTCTGTCTGTGTCAGAACTAGTCTACCCTAAGTCAAAAATCTGTCCAAAACTAGTCTATCCTGGTCAAAAATCAGTCCATCTCAGAATTGGTCATACTCAGTTGTCATACTCAGCTATTAAAAAAAAACTCAGAATTTTTGTCTTTGTCCTATTAACAGTCGTACAAATCTGATTATTTATCGTCCTACACCATATCTTGTGTCCTACGAGTCTGATAATCTATCGTGTCTAAGCTCAATCCTCTGTCGTATGAAACCCAACAGTCTGTCGTCTAAAGCTAAATCTTGTGTCGTACAAAACAAAACTACACTAAATCTTTTGTCATTCTGGACATACCCATTTGTCGTACGGTACTAGGAGGCAACTCATACGAAACATAACTGTTGTCATCCTAGAACTTTTAAATTGTCGTCCGACTCAGTAAATCTTGTCATACGAATTTATGATTTTGTTAGTACAGAACAGTCAAAACTACCTAAAACAGTCTACATCGAGCATAAAATTGGTCATCATCCCCTGAGCATAAACAACCTTGATAGTGTACCCCTGTTGTTACGTTGCATGATTTTGTCGATCATCTTTAAGCTAGTTCAAACAACATCTTATCAAAACCTAAAATAACTTAGATAGTGTCTTACACAGGATAGATCATTCTTGAAACTAGACCATCTCTTAGTAACTTCTCTCAATCACTACGTTAAACGAATAACTAGCTACAATTTGATCTTGACTTCTACAACACATCTAGCTCTCGGTCCTGTCGGTTGTAAATGCCTGTCCAAACTAGAAGCTCTTCTAAAAATTCTGACAAAAGTAAGAAGCCCATGGCTTCCTTAGCTCAATAAATTCAAGATCTCAGAAGAGAAATATATGACATTCAAGCTCAACGAAAAGATTCAATGACACCTCTTGAGATAAAACTTCATGATATCAAGAACACTAGACTTAAAGAAATGCTAAAATAATTACATAAGATGGAGCAACAAATAATTGACAATCAAAGACCAAATCTCATACAAGATCACAAAACATCTTCACCAAGACAAAAGGACATCTATTCCCTAGATACACAATTTACACCTTTGGGGCAACCTATTGAGTTAGCTTTGGAAGGGCTTCCTAAGAACAATCTTATCATATTGCCTAAAAAGACCACATGGGGATGTGAAGTTTTGAGTAGTTACTATGCATATCATAGGCATAACAAACATAATACTTCAATGTGTATGGAATTAAAACATAAGATTCAAGATCTCATTGATAAATGTGTCATTGAAATTGAAGATCCTAATGACTCACCTAAAGAAAAAGAAGGAACTACTTCTAAGCATAATCAAAATCATGAACCTGTGTCTAGCAAGGCCCCATATGTAACCTCCATCCCTTCCATGATGTCTTCATTTCCTTCAAACAATGAAACTTCTCATGTTTACGTTCAAGGGCTATCTCCTATGGAAATCCTAGTTAATCCCAATACTAATACAAGTTCCTCTAAATATTTAAAAATCCCAGATCCTATACCATCACACACTTCAATTCCAAACGTACCCACTCTAGAAGGCCCTTTCCAAAATGCTTCCCCATCATGCCAAAATATGGAGATCTTCCAAGAATCCCCTACACCTATGCAAAATCCTATCCCTTCCTTAGAAATGGCTTCATGTCAAGAGGATAATTTGGAAAATGAAAAAATAAGTCCTACCATAAATCAAGATCAAGACACCAAAACTCCTCAATCCCATCTAATGATTGATAAAGATCCTATTTCCCTAGAATCCCATGATGATCCCCTTATACCTTTCCATTTCTTCCAAGATGACCCCCTTCCATCTCAAGAACAAAGCATCCTTCCAAATCTCATTCCTAATCCACTTCCTAAGCAAGATCATGATGCCTCTTCCACCTTTTCAAATGGTCCTAGTCAAAATGAAGAGTCAAACACCCTTCCTACTCTATCCAATGGTCCTCTTCCATGTCAAGATCAAAGTATCCCTTCATCTCCTTGTCATAATCCTCCATATTCACCTCAAGGATCCATCATGCCTACAAATCCCTCTCATGATCCTATCAATCCCTACATTCAACTTCCATCTCATAATGGACTCATGCCTTCTTTCCAAAGCAAAGAGTATCCTACAAGTAAAAATATTTATAAAGGCAAAGGGGTAGATCTCCACAAGCAAGAACCCCTCCATATTAAAGAAAATTTTAAAGGTCATGGCCTCAGGGATATTTCTCAAGATGTTGGTATCTCTCATAAATCCTACATTTCCCTAGTTAAATCCAAATACATTCCTTCTCCTTCGCCCCTTCCATCTAATCTAGGTCCCTATATCCTTCCATCCCTTATGCGGGATCAACAAAGGCACACATCTTTGAGTACCTTCCATCTATCTAAAATACCTTCATATCTTTCCTATCCATCCACACATTCTTTTCTCCCTCTAATCAATTTGGATGCCAAGCATAAAATTCATAAATCAAGCAATCCACATGTATTCAAGGATCAACATGTCCCATCTAATTGACATGTCAAAACATGTTAGGTCCTAGAGACAACTGAGAGGGGGGGGGGGTGAATCAGTTGTCAGATAAATTCAAACCAAAAACAACTTAACCAACTTAATGCTTAATACCGATAACTGGTCTAATATGTCGGTAGATAGTTTTAACAGTTAATTGCAATACTGGTAAGGATTAATGCATGAAACAAAAAGACAAAGTCATCCACAACACATAACACCAATATTTGTATGTGGAAACCCTGTAAGGGGGAAAACAACGGTGGGAAACCTTACCCACAATCAAATGATACTACTGCAGATAGTAAGTGTATACAAATGGGGTCTGCACATGCAGAAAGGCCAAGCGCCTAGAGCTCACTGCTCAATCACAAAATGGGAGTCACACTGACTACAGTTGGATGGTTAAATCCAATAAGAATGTACTGCTCAAAATAGCATCTTCATATGCTGGATTCAGTACCGGTGTAGTTTTGATTGTCTTCTCAAAAACTCTCCTTCAATCTTCAAATGATGTCTGTGTGTATAGCTCTGCTTATTCTCGCATATACCTTCACACAATCCTTTTTCCCATTACACATTTTGATCTTACATTTATACCATAACCTAGGACCAATTTAAGTAGGTCGGCTCTAAAGGATAATACAATAAAATTAATTTACAAATCAATTAATACCCGATGCAATAACTGATTCAATATTTCGGCTTAATGCATTTACAACAATAATAAGTCACCTTCATAGCGTGCCATGCTGATCTGGAAAAGATAAACTTGTCGCTGTAACCTAGACCTATTTGCCGGTAACAACAAATATGCAAATGTGAATATACCAATAAAAAAAACTCCAAGACAAGGTGTCCACACGATGTCTTTGATATAACCATGTGTTTTCCATATCATTTCAAGTGTCGGTGATCATTATATCCTGTTATTGTACCAGATACCGGTGACTGTGCATAAGTCACTTGCTTGTCGGTGAATGTTGCTAATACTCCAAAATGCCAGAGTTGATAAGTGTTTAGTAGGTGTTGACATCAATGACAAAACCATACCAAAATACCAACAATCTCCCCCTTTGGCATTGATGGCAACACAAGATGGAAAAACCATCAAAGTGCCAAAATAGAAATGCCAAATACCAAAAACCAACAATCTCCAAAGAAAAGATCATAACCAGAAATCAAAATACAGATACATAGAGTAATAATCTCTCCCAAACAACAATCTCTCCCCCAAGGAGCAACATGTGTTTTCCTTGTGTTTTTCCATACCAATCTCTCCCCCTTTGACATCAAATGCCAAAGTTATTACCAAGCCAAATTCATATACAAAATACCAATCAATTTAGTATACCAACTACTCCCCCTGAGAAGTAGCTTCCTCATCAAAGTCGGAGTAAAAGATTTCTCTATTAATTTTGTCAGTTGATGACAAACATCAACTTCCTAGGTCTCTACCGGTGGGGGTATGACCCCAAGCTGATCTCTGAGATATTCAAAAGCCTCATTAGGCAAAGGTTTAGTAAAGATATCTGCAATCTGCTCTTTAGTATTCACATAAACCAGTTTTATTTCCTTTGCTTCAATATTTTCCCTTGGAAAATTCAATTTGATAGAAACATGTTTGGTTTTAGAATGTAATACCAGATTCTTAGATATATCAATTGTTGCAGTGTTATCACAATAGATAGTAATAGGTTCCTTGCATTTTATCTTTATGTCCTTCAACATTTTCTTAAGCCATAGTACCTATGTACAGTTAGTTGCTGCTGCAACATATTCTGATTCTGATGTTGATAAAGATGTACAACTTTGTTTCTTACTCAACCAAGAAACTAGTCTGCTTCCAAGAAAGAATGCTCCGCTGGTGGTGCTTTTTCTATCATCCACATCTCCTACCCAATTTGCATCCGTGTATGCACATAATTCAAAGTTTTCATCTCTAGGATACCATAATCCAAGATTTATAGTGCCTTGTAAGTACCGAAAAATCCTTTTTACTACTGATTCATGATTTTCTCTACGATTACTCTAAAATCTTGAAATAATACATATTGCATTCATAATATCAGATCTAGTTTGTGTCAAATATAGTAAACCTCTTATCATATATTTGTATCTAGTTGGATTAACAGGTGTAGATTCATCCCTTAGTGATAGTTTGTCATTTGTAGTCATAGGTGTGTTTACCGGTTTAGAGTTCTCCATCCCAAATTTCTTTAGTAACTCTTTTAAGTACTTGGGTTGACTCAAGAATATATCTTTATCAGTCTATGAAATATGCAATCCTAAAGAGAATTTTATTTCTCCAATCATAGACATTTCAAATTCTTGCTGCATTTTGATAGAAAATTCTTTACATAATCCATCTTCTCCTCCAAAGATTATATCATCAACAAAAACTTCTATAACCAAGATGTCATCATTAGTCACTTTATAATATAAATTGTTGTCTGCATTACCTTTAGAAAAACAAATCTTCAAAAGATACTTATCCAATCTTGCATACCAAGCTCTTGGAGCTTGCTTCAACCCATACAAAGCTTTTCTTAACCTGCAAACCATATCTTTGTTATCTGTCAAAGAAAATCCATCAGGTTGTTCAATGTAAACTTCTTCTTCGAGATCTCCATTCAAAAATGCACATTTAATATCCATTTGATATACTTTGTAGTTCTTATGTGTTGCAAAAGCCAAAAATAATCTGACTGCCTCAATTCTAGCTACCGATGCAAATGTTTCATTGTAATCAATTCCTTCTTTCTGAGAATATCCCTTACACACTAGTCTTGCTTTATTTCTGATAACCTTACCATCTTCATTAAGTTTGTTTCTAAATACCCATTTGGTTCCAATTACATTTTTATCTTTAGGCAGGCAACTAATGTCCAAGTGTTATTCTTCTCAATTTGTTCCAATTCTTCTTCCTTAGCTTTAATCTAATATTTATCTTCACATCCCTCATTAACTAATGATGGTTCAATTTGAGAAATAAGACATACCTCTTCATTTTCCAATGTTCCTCTTGTCATAACTCCTTTATACTTGTTTCCAATTATCTGATCTTCAGAATGATTCAGGCTTACATACTGGAGTGTCTTTGTTTGTTGATGTTCCTTAGTTACTGTGGAATTTTTAGATGATACCAATGTAATTGGATCTTCATTCTATACCGCTGGATTTAGTGTAGGTTCATTTGTCCAAATTCCTGTTGTTGGTTCAGAGTATATATACCTTGAAGTTCCTCTGAATTGTTCATCAATCTTTACATTTGTACTTTCAACAATTTTCTGCAATCTTTTGTTAAAATATCTATATGCCTTGCTCTTAGATGAATAACCAATAAATATTCTTTCATCACTTCTAGGATCAAATTTTCCAATACACTCATCTCTTCTGATATAACATTTACTTCCAAAAATTCTGAAATATTTAAGAGTAGGAGTAATACCAAACCATAGTTCATGAGGGGTCTTATCAGTTTCACCTTTGATGTGAACTTTGTTGAATGTATAGACCACTCTATTGACTGCCTCTCTCCAATATACATGTGGTAAGTTTTCTTCTGATAGCATACTTCTTGCTGCATCCAAGATAGTTTTGTTTTTCCTTTCAACAACTCCATTCTGTTGTGGTGTCTGAGGTGCTGATAGTTGTCTTCTGATTCCATTTACTTCATAGAATGTATTAAAGTCCTTGGATGTAAATTCTCCTCCTTGATCTGATCTTAGACATTTGATTTTCTTATCGGTTTCATTTTCTACCATGGATTTGAACAGTTTGAACTTTCCAAGTGCTTCTGATTTTTCTCTGAGAAAAGTAACCCAACACATTCTAGAATAGTCATCAATGATTAGCATGAAATATCTATCACCTTGTAAGCTTTTAGTTCTAGCTAGACCACATAAATCGGTATGAATTAAATCAAGAGCATTATTGGATTTTTCTGGAATACTTTTGAAACTAGCTCTAACTTGTTTTCCAAATTGACATTCCTTACACACTGTATTGTGAGGTTTGACAATTTTAGGTAAATCTCTAACTACCTTAATAGTACTGATTTTCACCATGCAATCAAAGTTTACATGATAGAGCCTTTTATGCCATAGCCAACTTTCATGAATATGTGCAATTAAGCATGTATTTTCACTGTTATTCAAAAGAAAGATATTACCTCTAGTCTGATTACCGGTTGCAATTTCCAAACCAGTTCTATTCATCATTTTGCATTTTCCATTTTTGAATTGTAACTGAAATGCTTTCTCCATTAATTGACCAACACTCAAAATATTATGCTTTAAACCTTCAACATAGTAAACATTGTTAGTGTTATGCTTACCATCAAGAGATATTGTACCCTTACCTTTAATCAAACAAGCTTTATCATCTCCAAATCTTACTAAGCCTCCATTGTATTCTTGAAAGTTCAATAATTTACCTTTATCTCCTGTCATATGATGTGAGCATCCTGAATAATTGATCCACTCATCTTTTACTTCAACTTTACCTACCAAGGCCTGTTCTACCGGTTGAGCAGTAGGTGTCGGTTGATCTTCTATTATATTAACAAAAACCCATCCATTGTCTATCAGATCCTCATCAAAATCATCAGTCACTCTTTCATCAACAATGTAACAAGATTTGTCTTTATTCTTCTTAAATCTGTATCTTTGATATTCAGGGTTAGGCTTGTATGTTCTTCTATCTTCTTATCTTAGTCTATCATATCTATCAGGGCATCTTGAAGCCATATGACCAATCTTATTGTAGTTAAAACATTTAAAGGGTGCTTTACCTTCATACTTACTTCCAACTGGACCTTTAGGAATTTTCCTTGCAAATAGTGCTTCAAGTTCTTCATTTTCTTTCCTGCTTTCTTCAAGTTCTCTTGCATAAAAGGCTTTCCAATCTGATTTGTCAAATGATGGTGTAGATGATGTTGATGCTTTAAAGGCTAAATCTATCTTTATAGTAGCAACAAGACTAAATTCTTCAATTTCAAAAGCTGAAAGTTTTCCAATCAATGTATCCCTAGTTACTGATGTATTAGGCATTGTTCTTAACTCATTTATAGAAGTGACTTTCATTTTATATGGAGGTGGCAATCCTCTTAAAATTTTTGAAACAATTTCATCCTCACTTAAGGTTCCTCTGCAACATTTAATACCCAAAACAATCTCATTTACTCTTTCCATAAAAGCATAAATCCTTTCATCTTCTTCCATTTTCAGATGTTCATACCTGACCCAGAAGCTTTCAAGTTTTGCAATTTTGACTGTGGAATCTCCTTCATTCAGTGTTTCCAAACGATCCCAAATAGCTTTAGCAGTAGACCTATCTGATAGTCCCATGATTTGTTGATCAGATAATGTGCTCAAAAGTGCTTCTCTTGCTTTGCAATCATTTTCTTCATCTTTAGTCAAGTTGGGTGGATTGGGCTGACTCTGAGTAGGAGCAGTATAACCATTCTTTATAACATCCCAAATGTCCTTTCCAATGCAATTTAAATGTGTCTCCATTCTAATCTTCCATATGCCATAGTTGGTTCCATCAAGTTTAGGATTGTCCTTCCTGAAATAGTTAGTAGACATTGGAGCTCCTCAAGCTATTAAACTTCTGCAAAAGAGGATTGACTTTGATACCAATTGTTAGGTCCCGGAGACAACTGAGAGGGAGGGGGGAGGGGTGAATCAATTGTCAAATAAATTCAAACAAAAAACAACTTAACCAACTTAATGCTTAATACCAGTAACTGGTCTAATATGTCGGTAAGTAGTTTTAACAGTTAATTGCAATACCGGTAAGGATTAATGCATGAAACAAAAAGACAAAGTCATCCACAACACATAACACCAATATTTGTACGTGGAAACCCTGTAAGGGGAAAAACCATGGTGGGAAACCTTACCCACAATCAGATGATACTACTGCAGATAGTAAGTATATACAAATGGGGTCTGCACATGCAGAAAGGCCAAGCGCCTAGAGCTTACTGCCCAATCACAAAATGGGAGTCACACTGACTACAGTTGGATGGTTCAATCCAATAAGAATGTACTGCTCAAAATAGCATCTTCATATGTTGGATTCAATACCGGTGTAGTTCTATTTGTCTTCTAAAAAACACTCCTTCAATCTTCAAATGATGTCTGTGTGTATAGCTTTGCTTATTCTCACATATACCTTCACACAATCTTTTTCCCATTACACATTTTGATCTTACAAATAAGATCTTACATTTATACCATAACCTAGGACCAATTTTAGTAGGTCGGCTCTAAAGGATAATACAATAAAATTAATTTACAAATCAATTAATTCTTGATGCAATAACTGATTCAATATGTTAGCTTAATGCATTTACAAGAATAATAAGTCATCTTCATAGCGTGCCATGTTGATCTCGAAAAGATAAACCTGCCGGTGTAACCTAGACCTATTTGCCGGTAACAACAAATATGCAAATGCGAATATACCAATAAACAAAACTCCAAGACAAGGTGTCCACATGATGTCTTTGATATAACCAAGTGTTTTCCATATCATTCCAAGTGTCGGTGATCATTATATCCTTCCGGTGTACCAGATACCGGTGACTGTGCATAAGTCACTTACTTGCCGATGAATGTTGGTGATACTCCAAAATGCCAAAGTTGATAAGCGTTTAGTAGGTGTTGACATCACTGACAAAACCATACGAAAATACCAACAAAACAAAGAAAAATATGATCCAAAAAGAAAAAGAAAAATACAAAATGCCACAAAAGCCCAGAAAGAAAGAAGAAAATTCAAAAGTTATATGGGTTCCTAAGGCACTTGTATAAGAAATGCGCTCTAAGGAACTACAAAAACATGAAAAACAAAAAACCATGTGGATCCCTAAGCGGTTGCTTGAAGCACAATAATCTAAAGAAAAATCAAAATTGGCATCCAAAATTATTGTTCCTCCATCCAAACCTTCCTAGTCTATTCCTCCATCACCTCCTTCATCCATTTTGGGTTCTTATGCCCCAAAATCTATAACCTTTCCTCCATCCAAATCTCAAAATCTGAGATTCACTTCTCTGCAATATGTCCACCGTCCCTCAAGGCGTGTGCCAATGTTGATCTTTTCAATATTTCCATCTATCCATACACAATTCTTCCAACATCCCATCCATTATCCAACACCTCTTTTTCACCCTTCCATCCCTCTTATCCAATCCTTCGCATAAATCCTTGCCCTAGTTTCATTTCATTATCATGCCAACATCTTTCAATATACCTTCATAGCCATGGTCTATTGCAACTCAAATTTTAAGGGTACCATCCAAAGCAGCGAGACATTGGGGTCCTTCTTCCATCCCCTATCATGCCTCCATTATCTTTCAAAAAAGAAAAAAAAAATGATGAAAAAAAGAAAAAAAAAATCAAATTAAAAAAAGTAAAGAGAAATAAATTCATCCTTGTGTGAAAACCACTTCATGTGGTGCCTTGGGCAAGTACCATGATTAAAACCTGGAAAATGGGTGTCATGCATAATCCATTATCCTTTTGCACTTTACACTGGGGGTGAGTTCCATCCATGTACATCCATCTATTATCCTTCTTCCTCCATTATCCTTCATCCTCCATTATCCCTCATTCGCTCTATCTACATTCATATCCCTTTTCCACCTTTGATCTTGAAAAGGTTAAGGATCCTTGTAGGCTTCATGTGTCCTATCTATTACACTTGATCTAGACCCTTTAGCTCCTATCCATTGCTTGCTTACATCCTTCATTACCACCTTTGATCTTGATTATCCTATTTGTCCCCTATCTAGATCTATTCCTTGATCTTGATCAACACCATGGACAAAATGCAAAAACATGCTTTCCACAAACCTCTTGACATGGCCACTTCTTTGGCCCATATGGCTTTGTTACACTATACCCTTACTTCGTTGCGCTATATTCTTGCTTTGCATCGCTAAAATCCTTGCTTTACATCACTAAAATCCTTACTTTACATCGCTAAAATCCTTGGTTTACATTGCTATATCTGGACCCTGTGCTTGGATTAGCGTTGTGAGATAGTCCTTGAAAGCGTCCACCATCATTCGCTTATCCATTCATGTACTCAAAATCCCTTTTGCCTTGCTAGACACTAGGAGGAAACATCAAAATCCTAAAAAAATCATAAAATGTTCTGAACAAACTCCTAAAAATCATAAAATGTCCTGAACAAAATCCTAAAAATAAAAAAACTCACTAAATCAAAAAAACTGACAAAATCAAAGCAAGAAAGCATAGACAATCCTTCAAACCAAATCAACCACAAACAAACTCTTAAGGTCTACAATCAAACTTATCACATGGCTTGTTAATCAATCTATCAAACTCTATCAAACATCAACATGTCTTATACAAGGAAGGGTACACTCGAAACCAGACAAATCGGTCTTATACGGGGTACTTACTCTTTGAAACCAGACATTCCTATCAATGATCTCACAAATCAAAACAATGTCATAGATCAGTATGGCTGCTGGATTTTGTCCATGTTAGTCTTATCTCTTGTATTGAAATGTTGCATCTTTTCTTTAGCTTGTACATAACTTTTAGTCACTTTTGTGACATCCTAGTTCTTTTGGAACCCTCATGGCTTGAAACCTATCAATGTCCTAGTATTAGGATAATCAACTGAGCAATTTACATTTCCTAAGCAGTATCAACCAAGTCATCTTTATGTCAGTAATACTTGGTCGTCCACTCTGACTCAGTCACCTATCTGCTGACTACTGAAGAGTTTTATCACTGAGTAAACAAGCAAAACAACAAAACTGAAAACAATTACTGAATGGTTTGAGCTATGCATGAAAATTTTCTTTATGTGTTGTCTTTTATTAAATTTTGATTATTATCCCTCTGAGTAACTCGAGGAAGTCTATCTTGACTAAGAGGAGCAAAGATTGGGGGCATAATATTGTCGTTGTTTTCTGCTTGTAGGAATGATTCTGATGATCTGAAAACATCTAATCAGTTGGGTGTCTGTGATAAGTGCCTTCACATTAAGGTGAAATCACCACACATACCTCAACTCCATTTATTTTAATGCTATAGGGAGGTTCCCATCATTTCTTTGTCTATTTTGAGGGAATTTCTTTATTGTGCAATTCGGGTCCATGCGTAATCTGTCCAAGGATATGAATGAAAAAAGGGTCATTGTGGACAAGATAATTAATATTGCACATGAAAAGCAAGGAACTCTAAATCTGCTTGTTGTGGTTGTAAAACGCTCAATGATGAAAATTAAGCTTTTTTTAAATCCAATGACTAGGTTTAGGTTGCATTTTGCATATCATTTTGCATTTCATTCTGCATCTCATGAATTTAGAGTAATTTTGGTATGGTAACAATGATCTCTTTATCTTCTGCATGAGAATTGGAAGCATCATCATTTCTTAGCTAAGTGGTCTCTTTTCATCATTTCTTCGATCGAGTACTTGTGTTTTGAGATGTTAGCTGCATACATAAGCATCTTCTATAGACCCATATATTTCATTTTATACTTATTTTCATTCATATTATTGCATGAAGAAAAATAAATATTTGCATTACTAGTTACTCATTCTCCTCATTTATTTGCATAAAAAGAAATAAAAATAAACGTTCATATTCATTTGCATTCATTCATCCATACTGAAAAGATATGCATACATATAGATTAAAGCATATAGAAAGCATCCCATAATCAATCAACATAATTACAATGAAGTCAAATCAGATCTCGTATATATATATATATTGTATAAAGTCTCAGAGTACAAAATGATGTCAGCTGACATTTACAAACTCCCATCGAAGAAAGAATCATATGGCTACAAAAAATGGGTATGTCTACAAAAACATATTAGAGATACAAAAAGAATATCTAGCTCTCAGCCTCTCCCTCATCGCCTAGTGGAGGAGGTAGAGCCTACTGACCGGGATCCTGATGAGGTGCCCAAGCTCCCTCTGACCATGCCATGTATTGCAAGTAGGGGACAACCTGCTACGCAACTGGAACTGCTACGTTGTACGCTGCAACATAGTATGTCGCACTACTCATCTGGTGAAGGACCTCCTGCCTCAAAGTGTCAGTCTATTCTCTCCTCTCTGCTCTCATCTCTGCAATCTGACGATCACACTTAGCCCTAAGCTTCGCTAGCTGTCAGTCTCACTCCGCCAGCTGAGTCTGAGCCACTATCAAATGTGACTACAGCTCCGCAAGACGTGCTCTCATTGACCATCCCGCGTCAGTCTCCTGCTCTCTCATAGGCTCTCCACCTCCACCTCCACCTCCACCCTACTCCTCCCTCCATTTCCAGACCTGTCTTGTTGCTGCTCTCTCCTCCTCAGCTCCACCTAGCCTCACACCTATCCTCCCAAGGAATCCGCCCTCACCTCTTTGTTGTCCAACCCCAGCTAGAACCCTGTTGCTACTAGCTCTAGGATCACCACTTGCCCCCCTCAGAACCTCAGCTCTCTACACCTATCCCTATCTCTGACCCTGTCCCTATCCCTGTGTCAGGGCATCATCCTCAATCTTCTCAATACAAAGAGCCTTCTCAGCTAGATCTGTCAACCTAGGGAATGGATGCTATTGGAACCAATCACTATATTGGGGCAATACCCCCACATCCGCAACATCATCCATGTAATCCCATCTCAGACGTTGTAAACCAGTCAGCTCCTGAATACTCAAGGCATAGGATAACCTCGGTGACCATCCCCGCCTCTCCTCATCAGCATATCTCGCATATACTGTGTACTCCTACAGATCCCCTAAGGCCTGGCATACTACCTCATCACTCAAGAAACTATAAATTTCTCTACTATAGTCTATGATCTGCCAATAAATGGGTGCATAACAAAAAGATCCCTGCGTACTAGCCGCCAGTCATCCCATGGCTCTAGGCCCCTATAAGGTCTCCATATCACAGCTATAAGGTCATCTAACTATCGTTGCCAAAAATTGGTCTTCCCCAGATGGGGATGCGTAACATAACCTGCATACATATATACAATCGGCTACCCCGACTCTCTACTATCATCTACAATCGGCTGACAAACTGGGAGGTTCTCCCAAGCCCAAACCTGTAAAATCAACACACCTACATCCATGCTCTTTCCCTCCCTATACACAATCTCATGCATCTCGCGATACATGTGGGCTAATATGCAAGAACCCCAGCCAAGCCTCTGAGGGGTCTCCATCAATCTCTCTAGCATCCTGCCCCATCCACACTGGAATCCCTATTGTCCCCTATCCAGCATCAGAAAACAACCGATACACCCTGCTAGAACAAAAGCTAGAGGAAACTCCTCACTATACCTTCTCATCATGATGTCCCAACTAATGGAATGTGTCAATATATCAGGATCCCTGAAGACATGCCTGACCGCCTGTAATCCAGGTAGCTACGCTGCGTCATAATCTACCTTACCCCCAGTAAAAGGGATACAGAGAATCCTATGTATGTCCTCGGGAGTGATAGCCATCTCCCCAACTGGAAAATGGAAGGTATTATGCTCTAAATAGAATCTCTCAACCAATATTATGAGCATTCTATGATTCACATGGATGTCTGGTAAACCAAGAAGGTGTGTCAAGCCGCACAAATCAATATGAGCCTGATTAACCTTTGATAACTATTGCACTAATGTCATGGTGGGTGGATAGACGCATCTAAAGAGCACATGAGGTAATCGAACCTGCAAAAATCAACCAACGAAGCATCAGAAAACATTCCACATAAGCCTACAAGAAAAGTAAAACATCACACAAATCCAACTACATCAATTGCAAAATCAAAATTTCACGTTTCAACCTTCAAAAATGCTCATTGTTTCCCAAATGACAAAACACAGAAGGGTAGCAACTCCTACGAGTCAGGATTGGGCATAATACGACAAAAGATCCCCATACGACAGATTATTAGACTCCGGACAACAAAATGGTCTTTTATGAATGTTGTCGTACGATAGAATGGTGGGGTTAGAATGACAAAACTAATGGCATAAAAAGACAAAACACACTTCAGCAGTTTGTTGTACGAGATAGGATCCTGTCTCGCATGACAAAATGAGAAGGGCCGACTTCAAACATGCAAAAAAATGAAAAATGAACAAAAAAATTCAAAATTGAGAACATAAGAGGCTTACGATTGATCACTTACCGCTGGCTCATAGTGTCGAGGTCGATTATGTCATCTCTGGCACTCGAATTGATGCTCACAAGTAGGGACCACCATTTTCTTTGCAGAAGGCTTTTTGACTTTTCCAACTTGGAGGGTTAAAATGAATTGAAAATGACACTTTTACCCTTTATATAGCCAAAACCCTAATTTTTCAACTTGCTCCGATGGACATGAAAATTGTACCCTTAGCTAATTCGCCCGTTCTGATTCCATTTTCGGGATTGAAATCAAAATTCAAGATCATTTTCCTAGTTAGTTTCACAATTTGGACCACTTAGGGCCTTTTTTATCAAAAGCTCATTCTTTCTTCAACTTTGCGCTCAATTTCTCATTAATCAACGCTGAATCTCAATTTTATTCTACGAATCAACTTTGTGCTCAATTTCTCACTAAATTTTCAAAAATTCCTCTGAATCAATTTGTGCTCAAACAACTTATCATCGCTAAAAAAATTGCCTATCATCATGTACCCTCGCTATCTTTCAATTTTTCTCCCGAAGGGGCCTACTTGTGACCTTATGACCTCACATCTTCAATATCGAGAAAAATTTTAAATCTTCATCAAAAGTCGAGCAAAAAAAAAAAAAAAAATCTTTTCAACTAAAGAAAATCAAATAAGACCTCATTGTTAGGGGCATCTCAACTTCATCGCTTTATATCAAGTTGAGATCTCTCGATCATTTGAATCAAATCAATCGCTAGGGGCATATCAGTTTCATCGCTTCAAATCAAACTGATATTGTCTTTGTCTGAATCAGTCTCTTAATGTTAATCAGTTTCATCATTTTTCATCAAGCTGATTATTTGTTTAAACTCAATCAAGGGTTTAAAGAGTATCTTCGATCACACGCTCAATCTAAGCAGATGTTCAGTTTCATCACATCGAATCAAGTTGGACAATTTAGTTTTTGCTCATCGTATCTTGATCAATCAAGTTCAAGATCTATTTTATCTTCACTCACTGTGTCTAGTTCAATCAAGTTCTAGATCAATAAGATCCGCTTCTTGATCAATCAAGTTCAAGTTTCGTATCTTCACTCTCTATTGTTCCTAGTTCAATCAAGTTCGGGATCGGTATCGCTTTAATCAACTCCGTTTAGCTTCATCGCTTCAAATCAAGCTAAATACCTTTCTCTTCATCTAGTTCATGATCAATCAAGTTTAGAACTAGTATCTCCTAGACATCACATATTCTTTGAGCCAACGCACTGCTCGCACATTAATTCAAAGAGGGGCAAATGTAATACCCTAAAAATGGTCATCTAAACCATGAGCCCCTAATCTCGACAACGTCACCAAGGTCCTAACCAAAGGCAATTAAATAAATCTTGAGCACACAATTAATTTCTAAAATCATCATTGTCACATGGCAAAATTAATCACTCAATATTAATTAAAATATTTATTTAATTAATTGAACATTCAAAGTAAATCATTTTAAACAATTATCTTATTTATTTTAATTAAATATATTTTGCATATTTAATTAAATAAATAAAAATTGCCATAAATCTTCAAAAAAGGAAACAAATCAAGAAAGAGGAATTGGAAATTATGAGCACAAATCTTCAAAAAAGGAAATAAATCAAAAAAGGAATTAATTGACAAAAAAGAATTAAAAATTGAGAAAAGAAATCAATTGGAGATAATCTTGAAAAATAAATAAAAATTTATAAATAATCTCAAAGAAAGAAATTAAAACAATTAAATCTCAAAATTGAATGAAATAGAGAATTGTAGCGTCGTAAATTGTACGCACTTGCTAGGGTGGTACAATTTCACACCTAGTTTAGCACCCGCCTTAGCGCATTTTGCATTTTGCATTGCATTTCCCCTTTAGCACTTAATTAATTAAATTAATTAGGTCTAAGGTTCTATTTTATCATCTCCCATATCATAAAGTTGGGCCCTTTCATTAAAGTGTGCCCCTTTCATTTTATTCTTCCAATAAATCATTTAATCAAAAACCCTAATTAGGTCCTATTTTGAACTTGGGGGCTTGATTTCGGGGGTAAAAACATCTCGAAATCACCTGTAACTTTGGGATTCTCTCTAAAATCATCATATCCGACGGCCCTGAAAATTTGGTGAAAAGTTGTCGGGACCATGGCGCCCGGAGTGCAACATGGTCCCGGACATTTTTCTCGAAATTTTAGGAGCGCGATCCAATCATAAAATAAAGCTTAACCCCAAGAAATTGGCGGGATATTCAATCTCTAGGTCGGCCAAAAGTCGAAATTAAGACCTAGGGTTTCATACATAAGAGCTCTCTTTCTTCATTTGAAGGGATTCGATTTTTGGTTTTTAGGAACTTCATATGCAGCGAAAGAGCGGATCTTTGGAGACTTCAACAACATCCAACATCTTTCTATCAAGCATTTATCAATTTCATTCATCCATTTAGGGCTTGGAAGACATTGAAGAACAATAGGAGATTACCGACTGAAGATTGGCTTGTACTCCTCCCTTGAGGGTTGGGTATGATTTCATGTTGTTTTCATGTCTTTGCATAAGCTTCAAATATCCTTTATTCATGCTTTAGATCACTTTGCATCTTGATTTAGAGCATTTACATTATCATTTACAAGCAATTAGGGTTTACTTTCTAGGTTGCTCTAGTTTGCTTTCTTGCATTTTAGGACCCTGCACACACACTAGGTCTGCACACACAATACATTTTACAATACAACTTGGCTATTCGTGGAGGTGGAAATCACCAAAGCGGGGGTTTGACTAAGGCAAAACCCTATATAGCCACCCAAACACCTTTTCAGATATAAGTGCAGGTTTCGGGACTCGGACAACGCCGCAAGTTACAGATCCGGAAGAAGCAGACGGAGACCAAACAACACACCAAGTTTCAGAGCAAAAGACCAGGACAGGGGCGTGGAGCGCCCTGGTCCTGCCAGGACAGGGGCGCTGGGCGCCTTGGTCCTCCTGACAGACAGCATTTTCAGCATTTTTGACAGCTTTTTCCAAAGTGCAAAACAGCAGTTTCCGGAGTAGTTTCAGGGGCAGAATCAGGACAGTGGCGCCCGCGCCCCCATCCCGAAAATTTTCACTTAGATTTTAACACCAGGTACGCATTTACATTCTTGTCTTGTCCTTGTGTTTACAGCTTTCCATTATTTAAGTTCAATTCTGCAAAATCTTGTTATTAGTTCATACTTGCACTTTGGGGTTAGGGATTGAGCTTGCATCATTTTATCTTTCAATTACAACAAAGGAATAGAAATCCTAATAGGTAGCCCGTGGCTCTCTCTTCCACAAAAAGAAGTATCCAATTGTGTGATACCTCTAGGCTCTTTCGTATTCCACAAGTATGTGGTTGAAAGTGAGATTAGGGCATGTTTGCTTAGTGTCACTTTTTCTCCCACACAAGAATAAATCAGTTTTTTTCTTGATTTTATCTTAATTTTAGTTCAATTTCCTTTAAAATTGAGAAAAGCATCCAATCACATCAATTCACTTGGATTGTGCTTCCTTTTGGAAAATCTTGACCGCTCATCACCATTCGATCTCAGCCTTTGGTTTTTTTCTAAATTTTCTATAAATTCAGGTTCTCATCTCTCATTTAAAAATCCTGGAGAATATATTGTTATTATGTTGTTTTTTCTCTAGGTTCATTGAGAATTTGCATTGAGATATTGCATATTAATTATTTCATATTGCTTAAATCATTTAGCTTAAATATTCATATATTACTCAAATCATGTTAGATTAATCTTGCATATCTAGCTTAAATCTTGCATCCATTTAGTTCATATTCATGCTCATATAGATTTAAAAAATCCTTCGTTTAGGTGTTGTCTAGTCACTGGATAGCTTAGCAATCTTAGAGAAATCTAAACTTGCATCTACTAGAAGGCAATGGGTCGCTTTATAATGGTTTATTATTCATTGATTATTGATTTACTAACCATGCATCTAATGACTTAATTGAAGTGTTGTGTATTCCAGATATAGATGCAGGTCCACTTTTCACACACACAGTAGAGAGTTAAGTCACAAACTTTAAAAATAGTTGACAAACCAAGATCATATGGTAGTTGAAGTTTATAGGTATTTGAACATTTCTTCAAGATTTGGCAGGGGCCAGTCTTTGCATCAGCTTTGTGTATCTTCCTTTTGGAAGTCTTTCCTTTCTCAAGTGAACCCACACCAAGTCTCCTACATCAAATTGAACATCTCTCTTCTTTTTGTCAGCGTGTGCTTTATATCTCTCTATAGACTATTGAAGATGAGTCTTCACTTGGTCATGGATCTCTTATATAGCAGTAGCAAAGGTTTCTCCATCTACACTAATGGGTTCTCCTTGAGGTATCTCTCTCAACTCCAGCACACCTCTTGGGTGGATGCCATAGACAATTTGAAAAGGTGACTTACCGGTACTCCTATTCATTGTGTCATTATAGGAGAATTCTGCCTGAGACAATATACTATCCCACCTTTCTCCATGTTGTCCAGTCAAACACCTTAAGAGATTCCCTAGTGATTTGTTTACAACTTCAGTTTGACCATCTGTTTGGGGATTGTAGGTTGAGGAGAAGGATAAATTTGTACCAAGTTTCTTCCAAAGGGTCCTCCAAAAGTGACCAACAAATTTTACATCCCTATCAGAGACTATGGTTAAAGGTAAGCCATGTATTCAGACAATCTCCTTAAAGAACAAATCTGCTACATAAGAAGCATCACAAGTTGTTTTGCATGGCAAGAAATGTGTCATCTTACTGAATCTATCCACGACTACAAAAACACTATCATATCCCTTCTTTGTCCTAGGCAATCCTAAAACAAAATCCATACTTATGCTTTCTCATGGTCTTGAAGGTATGGGTAAAGGCTGGTATAAACTTGCATTGGTGGACTTTCCTTTTGCCTTTTGGCAGATCACACGTCTCCACAAATCTCCTAACATCTATCTATAGTTTGGGCCAAATATAGTGTCTTTTTACCAAATCTAATGTCTTGTCAAGACCAAAATGTCATGCCATTGCTCCGCAATGTTTTTCCTTAATGATATCCAGTCTCATAGAGAATTTGGGTATACATAGTTGTGCACCTTTAAACAATAATCCATTTTGAATAAAAAATTCAGAATACTCAACATGAAACCGTTCATCAAATGAAGTACATACCTTGTAGGCCTCTCCAAAATCTTCATCATCTTCATACATGGTTTTCAAAGAGTATTCCAACACTCTCCAACTGAATTTTATTTGCAGTTAGGACTCTTCTGCTCAAAGCATCTGCCACCTTATTCTTGACTCCTTTCTTGTGTTTAATAATGAAAGTGAAAGCTTGTAGGGTCTCTACCCATTTCATGTGCCGGTGATTCAACTTTTCTTGACTGTTTATGAAGCTAGGGCCTGATTCTCTGTGAAAACTATGAATTCTTTTGGTAGCAAGTAGTGTCTCCACTTTTCAAGGGCATGACTTTCCACTCATATAACCTCTCATTTGTTTTAAAGGCAGTTTTCCATTCATCTCTCGTCCTAATCCCAATCTGATGATAGCCACTTTTTAAATCATTTTTTGTAAAATATCTAGCACCCCCCAAACAATCTAACAAATCCTCAATCCTAGGCATGGGAAACCTATACCTTATAGTAATCTTGTTGATAGCTCTTGAATCAGTGCAAAGCCTCCAAGTGCCTTCTTTTCAAACTTTTTGCAATCAATCTGGATTCCAACAATTCTTCAACCTGTTTTTCCATCTCAACATTCTAATCCGGTGTGAGTTTGTATGTTGCTTTATTAGGCAATGTGGATCCAAGTATAAGGTCTATACAATGGTTTATGTCCCTCATGGGAGGTAGTGACCTTGGCATGCCATCAGAGATGACACCCTTGTATTTGTCTAGTAGCTACTACACTGCAGGGTCAATCAATCTCAATCTTTCCTCTTTCTTATCCTCAGACTTCTCCACTTTTGTTACTGTTGGAATAGGGATAAGGGCGTAATAGGCCATGCCTTCGTTTTCCATGTTCTTCATGAACTGCTTCCCTCCTAATATCAACACCTTGTCTTCCTTTTGTTTGGTTTCCTCCTCACTCTCCACTAAGGTAGCAACTCAATTACCTTACCATCCTTGGTAATGGAATATGTATTTCTAGCACCATCATGTTGTGCCTTCAAATCAAACTACCATGGTCTCCCAAATAGGAGATGGCAAGCATCCATCTTTGCAATGTCAAGTATCAACCTATCTCTATAAGTTCCAATCTAAAATTCTACCCAAGCCTGCTCTTCCACAACTGCTTGTTGTCCTTGTGTGAGCCATGAGACCTTGTAGGGGAAAGGGTGAGGTAGTCTCCTCAACTTCAGTTTCTCCACCATCTCTAGACACACAAAGTTCTCAGTTGAACCGGAATCTATTAGGACCTTGCAGGCCTTTCCACCTACTTTGCAAGTGGTATTTAATAGAGACTTCCTCTATGGGGGTTCTCTATCAGACATCTTCATAGTGGTTACTGCTCTTCTGATCATCAAGGCTTCACCTCTTTTAGGGTATCCATAACTGTTAGGGGTATTGATACTTTGGTATGTGTTTGCACTTGCCACACTTTGGCAGTCGGCCTCTAAAATCAAGTTACTTATTCTTTCTCCTATGGAACTAGTAGGCTTCTCTGGGAATCTATTGGCCATGTGTCCTTCTTGATTGCAGTTATAACATCTGATTGGACCTCTACCTTGAGATCTCACTCTGAATGGTGGTCTCCTTCCTCTGAAGTTACCTCTTTGATTGTATCCTCCATTGTTTTTGGAACTGCTCTCTCTTTTAGTGCCTTCTTGAATGGTTTCACTTTTATTTCCAAAGCCATATCCTTTGCTTCTGAAAAAATTTCTTCCACCCCTCTGATGTCTTCCTCTTCCTTTATTATTCTTCTCTTGTCTCCTTTTGATCTTCTCTTCCACCTTGATAGCAAGTTGATGGCATCTACCAATGGTATCCGGGCTAAGAAGGTTCAATTCTTCTTGAATGTTGTACCTTAATCCATTTAGGTATCAGGCAACTTTCTCACTCTCTTCCTCTTCTGTTTTTGACTTCATGCATATCCTTTGGAACTCCTCTATATATGAGTTCACATCCATCTCTTTCTGCTTGAGATTTTGTCTCCTCTTATGGAGTTGTATTTCATAGTCTTTGGGTACGTAGGCCTATTTGATTAAGGCAACCATTCTCTTCCAAGAAACAATCTTGGGCTTATTGTCCTTCTCTCTTTCCTCTTGGACAATGTTCCACCAAGTTAAGGCTGCTCCCTTCAACTTGGACTTAGCAATCTTCACCTTCTGGTGTCCTGGAATGTCTTCGCACTCAAAGAAACTAAACAGGGAGTCTATCCAATCCATCACAATATTTGGTTCCATCTTCCCAGCGAAAGTTGGCAAATCAATCTTCTGCTCCATGGTTCTCCTCTCCATGGATTTGAGGGCATTAAGAAAGTGCCTTTGATCAGGAGGAATCGCCTCTTCCTCCGGCATAGGGATCTCATCCTCATCCCCTTCATCACAACTACCAGTGCCTCCATCTTCCTTCCCATCTACTCTTCCTCTCAACCTCTCTAGCTCCCTTTGCATTGCCTTGCAAGCAGTGGCCTGCTCTCTTACAATCTTTGCCAATTCCATGTTGGTGATTGGTCCTCTAGGGACTTCTTCTTCTTGTCCCTCTGACATCTCTCAATTTTCTATCTCCTTACCAAAGTCGTTACTAGCTTTTATACCACTTGATGCAGAGCCCTCCTTGTTACCTACCAAACACCTCAAAATGTATGACATTGACCCCCTAGCACATGGATGGGATCCTATCAAGGCAAGGCTCTACAACTTTAGTAAAATCTTCTCATCATCTCCAAGACCCTTTACTGATTCAATCAGGGGTATCTTCCTACAACACACACATGGTACCTCCAAGGGTTACAATTTCCACACTGATTTTGGGTCATACAAAACTCCCCAAGTTCAAACAAAACACCGATGGCCAGAGTTCATACTCATTCCTTAAGAAACTCACTCAATTAGGCCTAGTCGCTTGTAGCCCTATTTAGCAGGTAAAGGGACCTTAAGTTCATATTTTTCCAAACACCTTGGTAAAAAAATAATGGATTCAAACACCCTTTTGGAAGTTACACAAGTTCCCAAAAGGAAGGGTCAAGGTCTGGAAAATAAAGGTCTTTGCTGGTAGGAATTTGATTGTCCTAGAAGAGCTAATTAGGTCTCTTTAATGAAGAAACTATGTTCAGATGAATGAATCGGTGGATTAAAATCCCATGGGAATGTTTGGAAACATAAATCAACAGGGATTCCAGGGTTACATGTCTGGAAGCATCCCCATTTGCACACAAGGTGATTTTGTTTGTTCAAGGTCTAGGTAGCCACATAGAGATGTCTACCTAGGGTCACTTCAAACACTTCTCTCCCTTGCTCCTCCTACAAAAAAATCTTGGAACTATAAAATAAACTTACCATACTTTCCTTTCACCAAATCCCATGAGCCTCAGATTGGGAAAGTGCAAGATATGGCCATGAATGTGGAAAAACCCAATGTAAACCCTGGTTTTTCAGGTACCTACAACAAAACTTCAATATCAGGAGCAACACACACAATCAAGTCTCAAAATAAAAACCAAAATAGAGTCAACTCTCCTCTCAAATCAATTCACATCATTGGGAATGGATCCCAATCCGTATAGAATCGTACCACGAACCAAAACTCTTGGATTGCAGGAAAATTCAGAATTTTATTGGTTTGTTTGTATCAGAATTCTTCTCTGTACAATCACCCCTTGGAAATTGGATCCTCGAGCTGTATAAAACATTCCTCAACTAATCTCAACCTAAAATCAAGAGGTTAGGGCCGTTGGAGAAGTTTCAAATTACAAATTGCAAAAAGTGCATAAAAGTTGTTCATGACAACTTTTGCAAAAGTTGTCAAAATGTCATCTTTTGCCTCCTAATGCCTTGGGTAAAGTTTAACCCCTCCTAAAACATCTTAAAACACTCAAAATCAACATATTGGATCCCATATTGTTCAAAAGTCCTAATTAGCTCATAGAAATGCCAAAATAGGAGTTTGGCTCACAAGATGGGGTTCATTATTACAAACATATATTGCATGATTGAAAACCTATATAAAACATCCTAAAGACATTATTAATGCCTTATCCTCCCTTATCAAAGTTTGACATGTCACCTTGAAGGGTTTGATGAGGTTCTCCTGCACCAGTTGGCCTGCATTGCCGGTAACCAAAGAAATCATTTTATCCTATCGGTGTCGGTGTCGGTGAAGTGTATGTCAGTAAAGTGTCTGTCGGTGAAGTGCCTGCCGGTACACTACTAAACCAAAACATGAAGCCGAAACAAGATACCATGTTGCCATCAATGACAACATAGTGAAACCAACTAATTGAGTATCAATTGCCAACATTATCGATTTGGGATAAATGGTCAAAACCATTCTATGCACAGATCTGTCCATTTTAGCACTCGATCTATCTTGTTTACCGGTTTGAATGCCTTAATACTCTTTGTTCTTTGTCCGAATAGTTGCTTCTTTGTTCAACTCTCTTCCTTGAATCGTTTCTATCAAGTTGCTTCTTCTTGACATGCATGATCCTGTCATCAACATGAGCATCATCTCTATCGATCTGGACATTATGTTGACATCAATGACAACTCAATGCCAACAAGTGTAGTGTGTATAATACTTATGTGATATTTTACACATGTTATTCCTAGGTACTATTGAATATGATGATGTCATCCAAGTATATAATGATAAAAAAAATTGATGAATTCATGGACATCATTCACTTGGAACACGAAAGTAGAGCCTAAAAAGCATAGCCGTGTATTCATAAACACCTTAAATTTTGAATCTAGTTTAACATATGTCTTTTGATTGGACTAGAATATAATAATATCCTAAATTATAAGTCAAGTTTGGTGAAAAAGTGTGCTCCATGGAGCTAATCTAGAAGGCCATCAATGTGCAAGATTGTTTAGATCAACATCTAAACAATCTTGCAATCAGTGAGAGTAGATATCAATGTTGGAAGAATACATACATATGGTTCTAAGAAGTGCAACAACTACATAATGCAACCTTACAAACACAATGACAAGAGATTTTCATATGATTTTATGACTTCATGACTCAACATTTACCAATAATGGTGCATCTCAAACAAATAGTTATAGTGCATCATCACAATCCTTTTAGGGTCAAACTAAAAGTTTTGTTCTAGTGTTTGAGGGTGAAATCAATGACATGGCAATAGAAAATTGGATTCAACAACTTAGATCATATTTTTTTGTCAATAAACTTAGTAATGATGTGAAGATCTTGTTCGCAATGCTAAATATGTTAGTTACAATACATCATAGGTTGTAGGTAAGTACCACAAAACATGACAAAGATAGCAATCTCATCAAAATTTGAATGACTCTATCAATGCTTTACAGGGTGACTATTTTCTTGTCAGACATTATGAGGATGAATACTTGAAGTTTCAACAAGTACGGCAATGTAGAGATCAAACTATGGAGTCTTACACCAATGAGTTTGATGACTACTCTAGTCTATTTAAGGAAATGCTAAAATGTATACAAGTACTCAAATACATCAATAAAATTTCAAGTTGTATCTACTCTAGGATGGGAACATGTTGATGTGTCCAAAATTGAAGCACCGATAGAGATGAAGCAACAATGACTATCTCCATAGAAATGAAAATCAGTGAAGGAAAATTTTCACTCTTATGAAACACATAATAGTGTGCCAACACAAATACCACAAAAAAAAATCAACCACCATCACCAAAAACCATCTCCCAAGATGCATACAATAGATGGGGGCAAGGGGTTTCAAACACAAAGTTTGCAACATTGTAATTAGCACCACTCTCGCCCTCATAAAGATATTAATTGCCATGCCTAGTAAACCTTGGTTGAACAATCAACGTTGAATCCTTTTAATAACAAAGAGATCAATCAATAGGCTTATTGCCTTAATACAGGTACTCCAACCAACACTTTAGGAAAATGATAATGACTACACTACAAGTCCATTTAAATGAGTATGAAAATTTTATTTTTTTCGAGATTTGATACCAGTGATGTAAAACCTAGGAGGATCAAATCATAAATCTACAAATTGGAAGAATAACCTATAGAATTTGTATAATATGAATAATAAACTTTGGATTAGAATGCAAATGCAAATTCATGAAGAGTGGAAGAATTTATGATGTATATGTATTGGATGAAAGAAGATATATATAGTATTATGTATACAACAATGTTGTTGGTATAAAATTCTTTGTCTATACCTTGCACAAGACAACTATTTATACAAAGGAGCTATCAACCAGGCCTAAAATAATATGATATTAAATTTTAAATGCATATGGCATTCTCCCCACATAAATCTAAGAGGAGAGATGAACTTAAAATATGAACTAAAATAATTTGTAGGAAACAAAAACACAATAAAATCATTCATCTCAACACAATGATGTATTGGAGGAAAACCTTTCATAAAATGCTAACCTCCAAAATTTGAATCAATGTCGTAATCAACAAAAAATTCAGCTACAATAAAATTAAGTTAAGGATCATTCCCAAGAGACCACTAACAATAAGCTTTAGAGTAATATTGACAACATAACAATCCCTACAAAATACATTATGAAAAATCCATCCTTAGGACTCAATACATAGAGAAACTAACAAATAAAACCACGATGGTGATTTAAAAAAACCATGGACTACTATCATGCAAAAGTGGTGCGCAAATCCCAAGAAGAGTCTTCATGTTAAATATAACATATTCCTTACACCTATGATAGGGATTTATCACAACATGCCATAGTTATCCTCCTATGGTGTTGTAAATTGCATCCATTTACAATTTCACACTTAGTTTAGACCAACTTTAGTGGTTGTGCCTAGATTGTACCTAATTATGCTTAGTTTTGAGACCGTTTCCATAAACTTGGTGTGTTCTCCTATTCACAACCTTGTTCATTTCTTAAACTACTAAGGCTAAGGTATTGGTCGCCCTTGTCCAGACAATTTGGCCTTGAATTTTGAAAGATGAATGTTGACTTTTACAAATAGTTAAGATTTTTCCCCCAATGTGGATCTTCCTTGAAAATTAAATTAAAAAAGGTGTAAGTTTCACATAAATACAATTCCCTTTTTCATTTCAAACCCCAACCTACACGATTCAATTTCCATTAAGCACAAGCAATTCAATTGAGCACAAATCTACAATCAAGGAGCAAAGTATTCAAGAATACAACTTTGTCACAATAACCATGATCAATCACAATGTGTTTCTACGTGATGAAAGAATGCATTCATATATTCCTCGCAACATCAACAGATAGTTTTTTAGTGGCGAATCTTCGCCAATTGGCGAATTCCGTGCAAATAGTGAGGGGCACAATTGTGGTCAAATTGCCCAGAATTTTGAAGAACAATGCAAATATTTGTAATCCGGTTTCACCATTGACCACACACCATTGACGTGCATGCCTGTAATGTTCACCTAGAATCACTCGGACGTGGGTATTAGATCACCTCCGCTATTCACCAGCAATAGTAAAACGACCACGTACCCAGGACCTAATTCACCAATGGTAAATTAAATGTTCATTGCATGCGTCGGCCAAATTCGCCAATATCAATTAAAACATTATAAGCATTTGAGGACCCATTTCGCCCCACTTAAATTAAATGTTCATTGCACGCTCGCGCAATTTGCCAAAAATGCAATCATGGATTGCTATAAATACACTATTTCTTACACTCTTTCTTACAATTTGTTCGTGTCTGATTAGTAGATTGGGAGCTCTCAGAGTCTTGAGTCTCGATTCGCATTCCGCAAATTGAGTTGGAAAGTCAAAGTTCATTGTAGGGTGGAGCGCAGAGTTACAATCCTGCAACACAAGCCCAGGCATTCATTCCCGATTCCTGATTCGGAGAATTGAGAAGGCATAAAGGTGAGTAATCATTTCTTCATACTTGATAGTATTAGTTTTAACTTTTAATTCATAGTGAGAGGTCAAGACTCAAGATGTCACAGTCAAACATGGGTGAGACTCCTCAGGGTGGTGAAGGGATTGGGATGTCAGACAAGGGTAAGACTCCTCAGGGTGGTGAAATTGAAGGGATTGGGAGGCCATCAAAACACCCAAAACTTAAACTTAAAGATAGTACCATAAAGTCTTTTTTTGGAATTGGCAAAGTTTCTGGTCCATCAACCTCTGCAGTTGGAGAACCCATTCACAGTAGCTCACCACCACCACAAGGTGGGATTGCCATTGAGTTAAATGCATCAAATGAGGATGACAATACCGACACGGCAGAAGATGTTCTAAGGGATACACACAATGAGATAATTCACTTGGATGAAAATGCTAGTACTGAAGATGATGTTGGTAGGAAGAAAAGAAAAAGAAAAGTAAAACTGGGGCGAGAGTGGGAGATGACAAGGAGTTTTAAGATTGATTGGGTAGCAAAGTACCCATTCATTGAACTGGTCCCAAACAATGATGAACAACCAACAGAATGCAGGTGTAAGATTTGTAGCTGGAAAACTAAAAGAGAGAAGAAGATGCAGCTAAAGCTTGACACCATAGAAAAGAATATTGGTAAGGTTTATGAAAAAACAGATCATAGACGGAAAGGAAACATGAGTAGTAAGATGGAAATCAAAGGAAGAATGTCTTCATGTTAAGTATGCCACGGAATATGAAGAGCATAACCACAAAACGAAACTGATTTGTAATAGTGGATTTGGAAATACAATCAAGGTTGGGCTTGAACATGGAGCGAAAGATGTAAACCTGGCAAAGACTATTCAGATGAGTGTTGTTTTTCATATTATGTCGAGAGGGCATCTTATGAAAGATTTCCTAGAATTTAGTAATTTATTATCTTTTTTGAATGTTCCTCACTATCCTATGTCACATTGGTCAATAAACTCTAGATGGGAAATGGCAAATTGTCTCGCTGAGGTGGAAAAGCAAAATTTACAAGAGAGTGTAAAAGAGTCAAATTTCATTTCATTATCCATAGATGAAGTTATTGTGGTAGATAACACTGCTTGGGTTTCTATGCATGTGTATACCGTAAAAGAACATGTCCGCCAAGCTCATCTACTCTGTGTTTGTAAAATGAGGGGCAATTCAATAGCAAAAAATTTATATTTGGAAGTTAAGAAAGCTTTGAATGAAATTGCTAGTATGGATGACTTGACAATTGCCAAGAAGTTGGTGTGTGTTGGAGCTGATGGAGCCGCAGTAATGCAAGGTCAAAGGACCGGTCTTTGCACAAGATTACAAACTACTATTGCACCATTGGTTGGCATTCACTGCATGGCCCATCGAATGAATTTAGCATATAGAATTGTAAGAAATTTCCCTACAGTGTCAAAAGTTGAAGATCTGGTCCATGAGCTCCACTCATACTTCTGCTGAAATCCTAAACGTTTTGCAGAATTTCAGATTTTTGCTGAGGGAGTAACAGGAGGAAATAAGCTTTTCAGGGATGTTGAGACCAGATGGATCTCCTTGCATGGACTAGTGGGATGAGTTCTAACAGAATATCAATCCTTGATCAGACTAATGTATGAGCAACGCCTCACAGTAGACAAAGCTCCTGATCTCTTACATAAGTTAAGTGATATAGAGACTCTATTAACTTTAGCTAGTCTTCTCCCCATGCTGGATTCAATGAACAAACTTGTTAAGAAATCCAAAGACAGAACTATGTATATCAATGAGTATAGCACTCTACGTAAAATGACATGCTTGAGCCTGGATGGTCTATATTCAGATCTAACAGGGTGAAGCCCAAATTTTTTTAGGTGGCAGATAATTACATATTTGAATCATGCTGAAATTTTTTTACATTTTAATACAAAAAATGAGTTGTGTCTTTGTAAAAGTATTTTAGATACCAATGCACCAATCTAAGATGGGCAAGAGAGGCAGAGCACTACCAATTAAAAAGGAAGATTTTGACAGGATTGTTAAATCTGTTAGTGATAATTTGAAGTCTATTGCATATGAACTTTCAACTAAGAATCGTGAAAGATTTCCTCAAGAAGAAATACTTGAAGCCATGGGTTGTGTGTATCCTTAATTTTGGTATTCAATTGGAGATAATCCAAATGACACAAAGATGTTTCATAAAAAACTAGAGGAATTGATATTGACATTTTCAAAAGATGCATATTGCAATGGACAGCCAATAGAAGAAATTTTAAATTTAGATCATCCTAGAAAACAATGTAAACGGTTTGCATTAGTTATGAAACAACAGTTGGTTAACTTGGAGAATCCATTTGAACCTGGATCAATCACAAGGCTTTGGAAAAGGATAGATCAAAGTGAAGCATTGAGTATTCCAATACCAGAATATTTAAAACTTGTTGATTTATGTCAAACAATGATATTGAGGTCGATGGAAGATGAGAGAGTTTTCAGTGCATTAGGGCTTTTGAAATCAAAGATCAGAAACAAATTAGACAAGAATTTGGAAACTTGCTTGAGGTTGTTTGTAACCTAGTATAATGTTAGAGATTTTCCATATGATAGGGCACTGGCAATCTGGAATTCCATGCGTGAAAGACGAGGGGTGTGCAACACTTTAAAAGTTGGCGGTGCTACTGCTAGTTCTAGTGCTAAGAAAAATGAATATGATGGATCACAGATTCAAAGTCAGCATGAAGATGAAGACGTTTTTGAATACCCGACTCAGAATGAAGATGAACCTGTTAGTACTAGTCAGTTTCTGGATCTTGAGTCCATTTGGGATATAGAAGCCTCGGACAGTTGGACTGAGTCACTGAAGTGAATTAGCAGTCAATTTATAGGTATTTATAATTATACTACAGTTCTTGAGTCATATTACAATTTCAATTTGCAAAATTGCAATACTATAGTTGTCATTGATGATTTTTGATATTGTAGTCCTTGAATTTGTCAATCAGAAGTAGAATGGATACTTATTTCATATTTTTAATTGTGAATTTGAATTATTACTAAACAATTGAATTATTAGTAAATTGGTATTTGGTTCCACATTATGTTGAACATGAAATGCAACAATTTGTGTCACAAGCTCCATAAAATTATTCATATTGCATAACTGTTACTGCTAGAACCTTTCTACTGTTCTACATTAAATGCTTAAAATGATGTTCATGGCGATTAGGGTTTTGTGTTTGTTTTTTGTCTTAGTTGGCTAGTAAACCGAAGTTGTCGTGTGTTGAAAATCTGAGTTGTCCTCTATTTATTTGTCCATGTCAATGTCAAGTGTGGTCAAACGGTTGGTCATACATGTTTAATGTTTCATCTCTAACTCGCAAATGAATTTCATGTTTAACAATTTAAGTGGTGAGTTAGCGAGTGTTGGACCTGTTGGTTTGGGTTTAAATCGTGAGGTCTCTTGTTTTTTGAGTGTTAGCATTTTATGTTAGCGAGGTGGAGATTGTTAATGAAATCACTTTGGTCGCAAGGTCTCGAATTGGTTTGATGCCATGCATTATAGCCATTAGCCGCGATAGTTAGCGAGTAAGTACTAAGTCATTAATGGTCTGTGTGCCACTCCCCGCGCCTGTTTATGATGGTAATTAACATAAGACATCGATAAACAGTTTTCAGATTTTATGGTTATCGCTAGCTCGCAGGTCCTTTATCATCAAGTCAGTTTAAGTCGCGAGCTTGCGAGTACTTGGAGATTTTAGTTGTCGCTACCTCGCAAGATGTTTTGCACTTGACCATTTTATGTTGTGAGGTTGCGACTGGGTGTGATTTTATGTTGTCGCATGGTCACGAGGTGTTTGTGGTTAAGTCAATTTAATTTGCGATTATGCGATGTAGTTGGTATCACAGCTTAGTTGGTTTCGTCGCTTGCTCACAGGTTTTGAAGTTGTTTAGCATTTTAAGTTGCGATTTGGCGACAAGTAAGTTTTGGTTTGATTTTGTGGTCATCGCATGCTCGCAGGTTTGTAAGTCTTAAGTCAAAAAGTGTTGCGATCATGTGATGGCGGTTAAGTGCCTTGTTGTCGTGGGATCGCAAGGGTTTAAGTCAAGTTAAGTTTTGAGTTGTGAGCTTGCGATGAAATAAGTTATTTTGTTAGATTTGCAGTGGTCACCAACTCGCAGGCAAAGAAAGAATATTACAAATGTTGTTGTGAGGTTGCGACTGAAGGGCTTGATGAAGATCAACGGTTGTCGCTCACTCGCGAGATTCTTTGAGGATTCATAAAAGGGGTTGCAAGCTTACGATTAAGAGGATTTGGTAGCATTCTCGCTAACTCGTCGGTTCCTTTGATAATTGTTATAACCGGTTGAGAGTGTGCGATTAAATATGGGGATTGACATGTGGACTTGTTTGTCGGGTTCTATAAAAGTTTTGAATGACAATCACCAATCAAATGCCATAGTAGCTAGTTCATGCAAGTGTTACAATTAATGAGACTTGAGAGAAGTGACGGTGCCCAAATACCATAAATTGCATGATCGAGCCGAGATTTTGACATTTGTACAATTGCATTAATGCATTCTATTAGTTTAATTGAATTAATGTCACACTAGCTAATTCATGCAAGTGTGGCAGTTAATGAGACTTGAGAGAAGTGATGGCACCCAAATACCATTTTATGTTGCGAGGTTGCGACTGGGTGTGATTTTATGTTATCGCAAGGTTGCGAGGTGTTCGCGGTTAATTCATTTTAATTTGCGATCATGTGATGTGGTTAAGTCGCTTGCTCGCAAGTTTTGAATTTGTTTAGCATTTTAAGTTGTGATCTGGTGACATGTAAGTTTTGGTCTGATTTTGTGGTCATTGCATGCTCGTGGGTTTGTAATTCTTAAGTCAAAAAGTGTTGCGAGCATGTGACGGCGATTAAGTGTCTTGTTGTCGTGGGATCGCAAGGGTTTAAGTCAAGTTTCTAGTTGCGAGCTTGTGATGAAATAAGTTGTTTTGTTAGATCAACGACTGTCGCTCACTCGCGAGATTCTTTGAGGATTCATAAAAGGGGTTGCGAGCTTGCAATTAAGAGGATTTGGTAGCATTTTTTCTAACTCGCTAACACGTGGACTTGTTTGCCGGGTTCTGTAAAAGTTTTGAATGCCAATCACCAATCAAATAGAAGGGCATGAATTCAAATTTCGCTCAAGTACTTCAATTTAAAGTTTGAATTAATGCCACAGTAGCTAGTTCATGCAAGTGTGGCAATTAATGAGACTTGAGACTTGAGAGAAGTGACGGCGCCCAAATAGTAAATACCATAAATTGCATGATCGAGCTGAGGTTTTGTATAATTGCATTAATGAATTCTATCTTCGAGGTAATCCAGTGAATTGAGCTCTGCAACAACGTTGGAGAATTCAAAGTGTTGGGTGTGAGAAAATTTTAGAAAATTGGTTAAGTTTTTCTCGTACAGCTAAAATGAGCCAGGCAATGAGTGGTACTGGAGGTTCCAAGCCCAAGCCCAAGCCCAAGGCCACGACAAGTGGAGCAGGAGGACCTGGAGGTTCGAAGGCCAGTGCCACTGAGGAAATGATGGTTAAGAAATACAAAGAAGAATTTGTAGATTTGATGCCAAGGAATTCCATTGCTTTGAATACAAATCATTTGGCATGGAGAGAATTATGGAGCCAATGCAGAAACCCTACCACACTTAATATGACTAGTTCTGCTCTGTTTCATTATTTCTGGAAAAATAGGGTTAAGGGTGTCCCGATGTCAAACCCTTGGGATTTAAATATGGCAAAGTTAATTGTGCCAGATGTGTATGTTGATGTGGATTTGATCAAAGAGTTGGCCAAACGCTATTGCCCAGTATCTAGGGTAATCAGAAGAAAGAATCAGTCTGCCCTAGTTTCAATTAACAGAACTAGCTTTGTTGAAGCTTTCCAGATTATTGGTGTTGCATGTACAGATATAGATTTGGAGCGGATTGCAGAGGATTATGACAAATACAAACGTGTTATCAAGAAGCATGCAATGCCCAGATACATGCCTAGGGTGAATAGGAAGTCGGTTATAATTCCAGAGAGTATCAAATCACCATTTGACATCACACCTATCCATCATTATATCCATTGTACAATCTATGGATTATGCAGAGTGTTAGGTTTTGATGGAGATTTAATAGTGTCAACTGAATTACTGACTATGGCCATGGACATTCAACACCTAGATGTTAACAAAGATTACGATTATGTGGGCTATGTGGTTGAACACATTCATAATGCTCTAGTTGAAATTCAGAGTGGTGGTGCACCCAACCCTACATTCAAGCATTATTCATTGTTGATGCATTTAATCTTGTTCTATAATGTTGAGTTCATGGATAAAGAATTGGAGCTTTTCAAAGAAGAATTGGGTGTCTTAATGCCAATACAAAGATGGACCCAGGTTTGGGATAGTAGTTCTCCCCATTCTTCTTTCCTTTTCTTTGAAAATTGGATTGTTTCGCCAATTATGGAAATGCTAGGAATAAATAGGCAACGATTGTCAATTAATGTTAGGAGAGTTTTGAGACCTTACCAGTTTGTTCCAAACTGGTCTATTTCACATAACTGGGGGGACTTATTTTTTTGATAACTTTACTATGATGAGAGTCTATGGGTGTCCTCAGCGTCCCCATATTTCACCAAAATTTGTTCCAATTAGGATTGCTTTTATGGAGTTTATCTGGAAATTGACCCTAGTTGAAAAAGAATACCTTGATAAACACAAGAAGGGTTCTCTTCTTCCTAGGCTTTGGGTTGCATCTGATTTTACCATTGGTAGGAGTTCCTTTGATGAAGCAAACAATTTCCTTAAACAATATAGGTTGGTTAATGTTGTGTCTAGATTATGTGATCCGGAACAATTTATTAAAGTTGCAATGCCAAAAATGACACTTTGGGCCACAATAAAGGACCATGAACTATTGGATGATGAAGATGTGGTTAGAAATTTGCTGAGAAAAGATGAAGTACAAGAAAGGAGAAGAAAATGAAAAAAATTGATGAGAGTTGAAGAAAAATTGTTGGCTGCTGACCCTAGTTTCTCAAGTTTTTGCCCCGATAGCCCATACCTAGAGACAATTAACAAAATGTTGAGTTTATGTGAAACTCTGATGGAACAAATGCCTCAAATTCCAGATTCAGAAGTGGCTGCTCAGCAGCAACTGCAAGACCCCCAAGATGGACATTCTTCACATGGCAAGAGGCCACTTATTGTGTCTACTGATGATGTAGAGAGTGGGGATGAAGTTCAATCTACCTGAGTGCCAGCTGTAAAGAAACAAAAAACCAATGAGGTCGGTACAATTGTGAGGAGAGACCCTACTAGAGCAATTGTTACAGAACAAGGACAATACTTTCATCAAATAAGGACACATCTCAAAGAAGTAGGGCAAAATGAAGAATAGGGAGAAATAAACGAAGCCCTTGCTCAAGACTTTGATGAGCATGTGATGTTGTCAAATGAGTTCATGAAAGATGATGACTTTATTAAGTCAGATGAATTTAAAAGTTTTTTGACAAGATTGAAACGAAAACAATTAAGAGAAAAAATTATCATAGAGGAAGCAAATGAAGAAAAGAAACAAGAGATCATCAAGGCACTGCAAGAATATGATCCTAACAGGGAGCAAATATCTATGGAACAGGCAAGACAATTGATTAAGAGTATTGGTATGATTATGATGCCTAACTAGGATATCCAGTCTATTTTTATTATTGATCAGACTAGGAAGCAAGAGGACCCAATGTTTAAAACTGAATTTGAAATTGGAGATGTAATAAGAGGAACAGGATTTAATCCTAAGTCAAAGACACTTGTTGCTTGGTCTTTGGCCCCTTCCACTCAAAAGCCCCACGTTCTAAATATCCAAGTAGAAAAGAAAGCCGATAGAATGATCTGGAACTTGCAGAACACAATTGACACGGAGATTGCCTCATTTTTTACTCAAGTGTCTTTCATGAATTTATCAAAAACAGAGGATTTGTCAAGAAGATACACAAAAACATATACCCAATTGATTGCATTGTCTAAAAAATATGAAGAGACACTGAGAAGAAGGGCACTCTAGAGGAAGAGTTGGTGGAGTTGAAAGAAAAAATTGCAAATGAGCCCCCTCCAATACAGATTACAGAACAAGTACAAGAAATACCAGCTGATGTGACAACAAAAATGGAGGAATACATAGGGAAAATTGAAAAGCTTGAAAAGGAACAAAATGTCAAGGCTATCTCTGTTGTGTCAGGAATTCTGAAACACAGGATTAATGTATTGAAAGGAAAATTGATGGTAGTGCATGATTTGCACATTTCTTTGAAAGAGGCAAGTAAAACATCCTCTGAGGTTGTCGCTTTTCTTGGACCTTTGTTCAATGTTTGGTCAAGAAGAAGCAGATTAATGGATAAGCTAGATACTGCAATGATGTATAGTGATGAGTTCCCTCCCAAGATCAGTCACACTAAAGACATGGTGGAGGTAATGAATGCAGCTTATGCATTTTTCACAGGGAAGGATGTGCTTATAAATGAAAAATTGCAGACATTTGGAGAAGGTTATAGTAAATTGGTGCCTTCAATGTATGGTAGTAATGGAGATTTGAAATTAGTTTCTGATTGGACAAGAAAATTTGATTTGATTCTGGAGCAAGAAGAAAAAATCAAGCATGTAAATGAACAGGTTGATGCTGATTTCCTTAACGGTATGCTTGATTCACTGTTCAAGGTTGAGGTTGACCATGCAAAGTTTATTGTTGAGTCCAGGGCAGTTACAGATGTCAGATGGACAGATTCAGTTGCAAAGTTGTATAAGGTAAAGGCATTCAGTTGGCCAATAGACAAAGAGGTGGACAAGTGGCAAGCCATGCTAAAGCTAAAGAAGAAATCTCAGGTTGAGGTTGCTACCCAAGATTCCTCACAATAATCCTAAGCTTGTTGAATCCTCATCTTATAAAAGGATTCCAAGATTAATTTGAGAGGGATGACCACTTTTTCTTTTTGATCGGTAGAGAGGGATGGCCAGTTGGCCACTTTTATTGATGTTGAACTTGAAAACTCTTATATAGTTATAATAGCTCAACTATTCAAGAATTTGATAAGTGCATAGTTGAATCGCATTGTGAATTTACTTTCTGATATCATTATGAATATAATATCAATATCATTTGCAGTTTGAGCAATGAGATCTTCACATAATTGTCTTTGTGTTGAATTTATGTTTTCACTGTGAATTGAATGGTCAAGGGTTTTTTAGTTTACATATAAATTTGGGTTGTGTATGTAATGGCATTATTCATAATTTCATTCCTATTTATCTGCAAATGAATCTTATTGAAGTTTATTATCAGGTTGTCTTGAATTGTAAGTGACTCTATGCCCTAGGATAAGGCATTGGTATGTTGTCTTGATGTTTTACTAATTATGTTGTATTCCTATCTATTATGGTGTTTAATACTCTCATTCTTAATACTCTTATGATTTTATATGCTATGGATGTTTATGTAATATATATGGAGGTGTTCTATGACTGTCTATAATCTGCCCACCAATTACAATGAGGTGAATCCTTAATATGATTCCAGACTAACAGAAATTTTGCATTCCTGGGCATAATAGGATTAGGAAGCATTAAATGAAAAATTACATACACTATAACAATGCAACAAATGAAAAAAGTTAAATCTCATGATTCTGATCATTTGAAAGAGATAGAATTATACACAAAATAAATTTATATATAACTCCTTCAAGAAACTACACAAAGCTTGACACTAAATGCTTTTCATTTGCTCTGTAAATGACTATACAGTATACAACTTGCTTCCTTCACCTAGAGTCTAGAAACACTACTGGAACCAAAAAAGGAACCCCAATGACTATACAACTTGCAAAACTATTTGAGCCATGCCATTATCACCCTGATGCCTTCATTTCTGATGGAATGTGAGATGTTATGTTCTGTCCAACAGATCATTTCCAAATAGAGGAGGAAGCCTTCATGCCCAGGAATAGAGAAAATGGAAAGAGGAGCTCGAGCCTTCATGCCCATGATCAGGGAAAGTGGAAACTGAAGCTTTAGGGTAAATGTAATCTGTTGGGGAGGGGTCGCAGCTTCCATGTCGTCACAAAGATGACTAGCTGCCACTCCCCACCCAAACAAATCCTTCTTTCATTCCTCTGCGGGCTCCTTCTTCAAACCCCCTGCCATCCTATGGCAGAGTAGAAGCAAAGGATGTGCCATGCTTGGCCCTTCTTGACAAGAAAAGGCTTTCACACCCCCTCTAGCAATCCTTCTCACTTTCACAACCCCTCTGACAATAAACAAACTCACACAGAAGAAAACAAAGAAACACCCATCCGGTATCACAAAGCACACAACAAGCACAACTCCATGCACGATCCTGCTCAAACATCATCTTCCTTTCTGAGGAAAAAAACCACTCTCATAAAATGAAAAAGGTTTATTTTCTCTTCTACCAATTAAGTCACCACTCAATTGTATTTATAACATTTTCACACTTCATTTGGTGATGCTCATTCACGTGAAAAATCATCATTTTGGTGGTTTTCAACATGACGGTAGACTCTAGAAGTTATCATCATGCCTATCAAATCCATTGCATCCTGCTAAGGCTCATCTATTGTGAACAATTTTGTTCTAATTTTATTCCTCCTTGATTGGACAAATTCTGCTTCAGAATCCCTAACAACAAGCAACCTGAGCTGTTATTTCTCAGAGAAATCTGTGATCTCCCATCTCTAACTCAGAAGCTATCCAATCCTTTTATGCCTCTGAAACTGTCGTCCTCGCTTGTCTAATCAACCTCGACTCAGGAGAAACCTTCAAACTAGTTCCTCGAGAATGAGTCAGCATCCAAGCCTTAAAAATTTTAGATTGCGAGCTAGCGACCAAATAGTTTGTGGTTAATTTTTATGGTTATCACCAGCTCGCGAGGTAAAATGTCTGAAGACGTGATCAAACCGCGATCTGGTGACAAGTTGGTTTGGGTTTACATCGTGAGGTCTCTAGGTTTTTGGGTGTTAGCGTTTTATGTTACCGAGCTAGAGATTGTTAGTGAAATTGCTTTGGTCGCGAGGTCTCGAGTTGGTCTGATGTCATACATTATAGCTACGAGAGTTAGCGAGTAACTCATTTCATACAGTTGTCGTTAGCTCTCATGTTTGTTTAATGTTAGCATTTTTAGGTCACGAGCTAGCGACTAGATAGTTTGTGGTTAGGTTTAATGGTTATCGCCAGCTTGCGAATTTAAATGTCTGAAGACCTGATCAAGCCGTGAGCTTGTGAGTGAAGTGCTAGCGGTTAAGAGATAAACAGTTTTATGTTGGTGAGTATGCGACAAGGGTTAAAGTTACCACTATCTCCAAGTTGCTGCAGAGAGTTGACGACTGTGTGCCACGTGTTTTAATGACTTAAAGTTAATATCTTGAAATCGCCAATATTTTTTTTTTATGGTTTGAAAATAGCTTGAAATCGCCAATATTTTATTTTTATGGTTTGAAAATAGGTTGAAATCGCCAATATTTTTTTTTAATGGTTTGAAAATAAGTTGAAATCGTCAATGCAAATATTTTTCTGGTTTTAAAAACATTACAATTCGCCCATGCAAATATTTTTGGGTTTTAAAAACATTACAATTCGCCAAGAGTTTTCACAAACTTTGAGCAATCACGGCTAATTTGCCCATGGAGATTATTATTTTTCTCCATAAACCGCAAAAATTCGCCAGTAAAATTAACATTTTCTTTGAGAATTATACAACTTTTGCCAAGTTTTTACACCTTGTCCAAGGGGGGGTTTCTTAAATTTTTCCCTGAACATCAAGCCTTGTGCGAGTCTTTGTGCCAAAAGTTTCATACTTAAGGTAATATTTGTCATTTCACCATTTCCATGATTGTTTAGCCTTTGTCCTCCCTAGGACAAGCACTCTTTTATATCACCATTAGCTATTGTAGAGGTGGGAGCACCAACATGAGGTTTGACTTAGCCAAGCCCCTATACAACACAACCCTTCTTCCCCATTTTTTCATGTGTGCAAGCTCAATTTCGATTGTGAAATTGTTACAAGATTGCAAAGTAGATTGTCATAGGTTGTGACAACTTCTAAATAGGTGAAAACACTTGGACTAGGGAGGCCAACACGTGTCTAATTAATTTCAGCTATATTTTCGGGGGACAAACCTACAAGACTTCCTAATTATAATTATGCTCCTTTCTATCAATCACAGACACCTTCAAACTAGGGTGCCCAACACATCAGTCTAACTCTTTTAGCTCCAATTTGCATATTCAAGTTCCTTTCTAAGTCTCATTTCTAAATTTAGCTTACAATGCTTGCCTTTTGTAATATAATTTACTGTTATTGTTGGAAGTTATCATTTTTCTATCATTAACCTTAGATCACATATCAATCTCAACTCCAACCCTAAAAATTGAACATAGCTCCCAATCATTGAATCCTCTTATTAGGACTATAGCTGAACCCATTTATATGTTGGTATTTTGGTATGGTTTTGTCATTGATGTCAACACCTATAACTCTGGCACTTTGGGGATCGGCAAATGTTCACTGGCAAGCAAGTGACTTTATGCACAGTCACCGGTATCTAGTGCAACGGCAAGATATATTGTTCACCGGCACTTGGAATGACATGGAAAATATCTGGTTATGTCGAAGACATCGCTTGGACACTTTGTCTTGGAGATTTGTTCATTGGTATATTTGTATTTGCATATTTGTTGTTATCGGCAAATAGGTCCAGGTTATACATCGACAAACTTATCTATTCCAGATCAGCACGACACGCTTTGGAGATGATTTTGTTGTTATTGTAAATGCATTGAGCCGACATATTGAATTGGATATTGCATCGGTTATTGATTTACTTGTAATTGTTTTATTATAATATCTTTTAGAGCCAACCTACTAAAATTGGTCTTAGGTTATGGTATATATGTAAGATCTTATTTATAAAATAGGTATGCGATTGGGATAAGGAATTGTAAGAAGGTATATGCGAGATTAAGCAGAGCTATACACGCAGACATCATTTGAAGGTGAAACAAGGTTTTTGTAAAGACAATCAGAACTACACCGGTACTGAATCCAGCATATGAAGATGCTATTTTGAGCAGTACATTCTTATTGGATTTAACCATCCAATTTTAGTCAGTGTGACTCCCATTTGTGTTTGAACAGTGAGCTCTAGGCGCTTGGTCTTTCTACATATGCAGACCCCATTTGTATACACATACTATCTGCAGTAGTATCATCTGATTGTGGGTAAGATTTCCCACTGTGGTTTTTCCCCTTGCAGGGTTTCCACGTACAAATATTGGCGTTATGTGTTGTGGATGTTATTGTCTTTCTGTTTCATGCATTAATTTTTACCGGTACTGCAATTAACTAATAAACTGTCTACCGGCATAAAGTTTGGTTTACCGGTATTAATCATTAAGGTTGGTTAAATTGTTTTGGTTTGAATTTATTTGACAACTGATTCACCCCCCCCCCCCCCCCCCCCCCCCCCCTCTTAGTTGTCTCTGGGACCTAACAATTGGTATCAGAGTTGAGTCCTCTTTTTGCAGAAGTTTAACAGCTTGAGGAGATCCAATGTCTACTAACTATTTCAGGAAGGACAGTCCTAAACTTGATGGAACCAACTATGGCATATGGAAGATCAGAATGGATACACATCTAAATTGCATTGGAAAGGACATCTGGGATGTTACAAAGAATGGCTACATTGCTCCTACTCAAAGTCAGCCTAATCCACCTACCTTAGGAAAAGATGAAGAAAATGATTGCAAAGCAAGAGAAACATTTTTTAGCGTATTATCGGATCAACAAATCATAAGATTATCAGATAGGTCTACTGCTAAAGCTATTTGGGATCATTTGGAAACATTGAATGAAGGAAATTCCATAGTCAAAATTGCAAAACTTGAAAACTTCCAGGTCAAATATGAAAATTTGAAAATGGAAGAAGATGAAAGGATTTTTGCTTTTATGGAAAGAGTAAATGAAATTGTTTTGGGTATTAAATGTTGTGGAGGAACCTTAAGTGAAAATGAAATTGTTTCAAAAATTTTAAGAGGATTGCTATCGACATATAAAATGAAAGTTACTACTATAAATGAGTTGAGAACAATGCCTAATACATCAGTAACTAGGGATACATTGATTGGAAAATTTTCAGCTTTTGAAATTGAGGAATTTGGTCCTGTTGCTACTATAAAGACATATTTAGCTTTTAAGGCATCAACATCATCTGCACCATCTTTTGACAAATTTGATTGGAAAGCCTTTTATGCAAGAGAACTTGAGGAAAGCAGGAGAGAAAATGAAGAACTTGAAGCACTATTTGCAAGGAAAATGCCTAAAGGTCCAATTGGAAGTAAGTATAAAGGTAAAGCACCCTTTAAATGTTTTAAATGTAATAAGATTGGTCATATGGCTTCAAGATGCCCTGATAGACATGCTAGACTAAGAGAAGAAGCTAGAAGAACATACAAACGTGACACTAAATATCAGAGATACGAATTTAAGAAGAATAAAGATAAATCTTGTTATCTTGCTGATGAAGAAGTCACTGATGATTCTGACGACAGACAATGGATGAGTTTTTGTTGCTATAACAGAAGATCAACCGACACCTTCTATTCAACCGGTAGAGCAGGCCCTAACAGCTAAAGTTGAAGTTAAGGATGAATGGATCATTGATTCAGGATGTTCACATCATATGCCTGGTGATAAAGGTAAATTCTTGAACTTTCAGGGATATAATAGAGGTCTAGTAAGATTTGGAGATGACAAAGCTTGTTTGATCAAAGGAAAAGGTACTATATCTCTTGATGGTAAGCATAATACTAACAATGTTTACTATGTAGAAGGTTTAAAGCATAATTTTTTTAGTGTTGGTAAATTAGTTGAAAAAGGATTTCAGTTACAATTCAAGAATGAAAAATGCAAAATTATGAATAGAACTGGTTTGGAAATTGTAACCAGTAATCAAACTAGAGGAAATATCTTTCATTTGAATAACAATGAAAAGACATGCTTGGTTGCACATATTGATGAAAGTTGGCTATGGCATAAGAGACTTTGTCATGTAAACTTTGATTGCATGGTAAAAATCAATACGACTAAGGCAGTTAGAGATTTACCTAAGATTGTTAAGCCTCACAATCCGGTATGTAAGGAATGTCAATTTGGAAAACAAGTTAGAGCATCTTTTAAAAGTATTCCAGAAAAATCCAATAATGCTCTTGACTTAATTCACACTTATTTATGTGGTCCAGCTAGAACTAAAAGCTTACAAGGTGATAGATATTTCATGTTAATCATTGATGACTGTTCTAGAATGTGTTGGGTTACTTTTCTCAGAGAAAAATCAGAAGCACTTGGGAAATTCAAACTATTCAAAGCAACGGTAGAAAATGAAACCGGCAAGAAAATCAAATGTCTGAGATCAGATCAAGGAGGTGAATTCACATCTAAGCAATTTAATACATTATGTGAAGTGAATGAAATCAGAAGACAATTATCAGCACCCCGGACACCACAGCAGAATGGAGTTGTAGAAAGGAAAAACAGAACTATCTTGGATGCAGCTAGAAGTATGTTATCTAAAGCAAATCTACCATATGTATATTGGAAAGAGGCAGTAAGCACATCGGTCTATACATTCAACAAATTTCACATCAAAGGTGAAATCGATAAGACCCCTCATGAACTATGGTTTGGTATTACTCCTACTCTTAAATATTTCAAAATATTTGGAAGTAAATGCTATATTAGAAGAGATGAGTATATTGGCAAATTTGATCCTAGAAGTGATGAAGGAATATTTCTTGGTTATTCATCTAAGAGCAAGGCATATAGATGTTTTAACAAAAGATTGCAGAAAATTGTTGAGAGTACAAATGTGAAGATTGATGAATAGTTTAAAGGAACTTCAAGGTATATAAACTCTAAATTGGCAACAGAGATACTGACAAATGAACCTACATTGAATCCACCGGTACAGAATGAAGATCCAGTTACACCGATATCATCTGAAAATTCCACTGTAACTGAGGAACAACAGCAAACGAAGACACTCTGGTATGTAAGATTGAACCACTCTGAAATCAGATAATTGGGAATAAGTATCAAGGAGTTATGACAAGAGGAAGACTGGAAAATGAAGAGGTGTGTCTTATTTCTCAAATTGAACTATCATCAATTAATGAGGCATGTGAAGATAAACATTGGATTAAAGCTATGGAAGAGGAACTAGAACAAATTGAGAAGAATAACACATGGACATTAGTTCCCCGGCCTAAAGACAAAAATGTGATTGGAACAAAATGGGTATTCAGAAACAAACTTAATGAAGATGGTAAGGTAATCAGAAATAAAGCAAGACTAGTGTGTAAGGGATATTCTCAGAAAGAAAGAATTGATTATAATGAAACCTTTGCACCGGTAGCTAGAATTGAGGCAGTTAGATTATTCTTGGCTTTTGCAGCACACAAGAACTACAAAGTATATCAAATGGATATTAAATGTGCATTTTTTAATGGAGATCTTGAAGAAGAAGTTTACATTGAGCAACCTGATGGATTTTCTTTAACAGATAACAAAGATATGGTTTGCAGGTTAATGAAAGCTTTGTATAGGTTGAAGCAAGCTCCAAGAGCTTGGTATGCTAGATTGGATAAATATCTTTTGAAGATTGGTTTTTCTAAAGGTAATGCTGATAGTAACTTATACTATAAAGTGACTAATGATGAAATCTTGGTTATAGAAGTTTTTGTTGATGATATAATCTTTGGAGGAGAAGATGGATTATGTAAAGACTTTTCTATTGAAATGTAGCATGAATTTGAAATGTCAATGATTGGAGAGATAAAATTCTTTTTAGGATTGCAGATTTCACAGACTGATAAAGGTATATTCTTAAGTCAATCCAAGTACTTGAAAGAGTTACTAAAAAAATTTGGGATGGAAAACTCTAAACCGGTAAGCACACCTATGACTACAAATGACAAATTATCACTAAGGGATGAATCTACACCTGTTAATCCGACTAGATACAAATCTATGATAGGAGGCCTATTGTATTTGACACAAACAAGACCTGATATTATGAATGCACTATGTATTGTTTCAAGATTTCAGAGTAATCCTAGACAAAATCATGAATCAGCAGTAAAAATGATTTTTTGGTACTTACAAGGCACTACAAATCTTGGTTTATGGTATCCTAGAGATGAAAACTTTGAATTATGTGCATACACAGATGCAAATTGGGCAGGAGATGTGGATGGCAGAAAAAACACCACCGGTGGAGCATTTTTTCTTGGAAGCAAATTAATTTCTTGGTTGAGTAAGAAACAAAGTTGTACATCTTTATCAACAGCAGAATCAGAATATGTTGCAGCAGCAACTAATTGTACACAGGTATTATGGCTTAAGCAAATGTTGAAGGACATAAAGGTAAAATGCAAGGAACCTATAACTATCTATTGTGACAACACTGCAGCAATTGATATATCTAAGAATTTGGTACTACATTCTAAAACTAAGCATGTTTCTATCAAATTGAATTTTCTGAAAGAGAATGTTGAAGCAAAAGAAGTAAAACTGGTTTATGTGAATACTAAAGAGCAGATTGCGGATATTTTCACTAAGCCTTTGCCTAAAAAGACTTTTGAATATTTCAGAGACCAGCTTGGGGTCATACCCCCACCGGTAGAAACTTAGACAGTTGATGTTTTTCATCAACCGGTAGAATTAACAGAGAAATCTTTTACTTCGGCTTTGATGAGGAGAGCTACTTCTCAGGGGGAGTAGTTGGCATACTAAATTGGTTGGTATTTTTGTACTTGAACCTGGCTTTTGTATTGGCTTTGACATTTGATGTCAAAGGGGGAGAAATTGATATGGAAAAACACAAGGAAAACACATGTTACTCTCAAGGGGATAGATTGTTACTTTGGGAGAGATTGATTACTCTCTGTATCTGAATTTTGATTTATGGTTGTGATCTCTTTTGGGAGATTACTGGTTTATTGGTTTTTGGCATTTCTGTTTTGGCATTTTGATGGTTTTTCCATCTTGTGTTGCCATCAATGCCAAAAGGGGAGATTGTTGGTATTTTGGTATGGTTTTGTCATTGATGTCAACACCTATCAACACCTATCAACTTTGGCACTTCGGAGGATTGACTAATGTTCACCGGCAAGCAAGTGACTTTATGCACAGTCACCGGTATCTGGTACACCGGCAGGATATATTGTTCACCAGCACTTGGAATGACATGGAAAACATCTGGTTATGTCGAAGACATCGCTTGGACACTTTGTCTTGGAGATATGTTCATTGATATATTCGTATTTGCATATTTGTTGTTACCGACAAATAGATCCAGATTATACGCCGGCATGCTTATCTATTCCAGATCAACACGGCACGCTTTAGAGATGATTTTGTTGTTATTGTAAATGCATTAAGCCGACATGTTAAATCGGATATTGATTTAATTGTTTTATTATAATATCTTTTAGAGTCGACCTACTAAAATTGGTCTTAGGTTATGGTATATATGTAAGATCTTATTTATAAGATCGATATGCAATTGGGATAAGAAATTGTAAGAAGGTATATGCGAGATTAAGCAGAGCTATACACACAGACATCATTTGAAGGTGAAGCAAGTTTTTTGTAAAGACAATCAGAACTACACCGGTACTAAATCCAGCATATGAAGATGCTATTTTGAGCAGTACATTCTTATTGGATTTAACCATCCAATTGTAGTCAATGTGACTCCCATTTGTGTTTGAGCAGTGAGCTCTAGGCACTTGGCCTTTCTACATGTGCAGATCCCATTTGTATACACATACTGTCTGTAGTAGTATCATCTGATTGTGGGTAAGATTTCCCACCGTGGTTTTTCCCCTTACAGGGTTTCCACGTACAAATATTGGTGTTATGTGTTGTGGATGCTATTGTCTTTCTGTTTCATGCATTAATCTTTACCGGTACTGCAATTAACTAATAAACTGTCTACCGGCATAAAGTTTGGTTTACCGGTATTAAGCATTAAGGTTGGTTAAGTTGTTTTGGTATGAATTTTTTTGACAGCTGATTCACACCCCCCCCCCCCCCCCCCCTCTCAGTTGTCTCCGGGACCTAACATTATATTCTCAATGACAATGTTGCACAATTGAGATCTTAGTTTGCATCCATAGGCTAGGACCTCATTTCCACATGTTTCACCTCCAAACTTAGGTACTCTAATTTTTCTTATCCAAAGTCTTCAAAGATATTTTATGAAAATCATAATGACATATCATAGATTGGTGAATATTGTTGGTCAACATGTGTAACTACCTCTTACAAATTCTTATGTTTCATAGATACTCTTACAATGTTAATGTAGATCACATATCAATCTCAACTCCAACCCTAAAAATTGAACATAGCTCCCAATCATTGAATCCTCCTATTAGGACTATAGCTGAACCCATTTATATTCCCAATGACAATGTTGCACAATTGAGATCTTAGTTTGCATCCATAGGCTAGGACCTCATTTCCACACGTTTCACCTCCAAACTTGGGTACTCCATTTTTTCTTATCCAAAGTCTTCAAAGATATTTTATGAAAATCATAATGGCATATCATAGATTGGTGAATATTGTTGGTCAACATGTGTAATTACCTCTTACAAATTCTTATGTTTCATAGACACACTTACAATTTTAATGTACGGGGGCCTAACTTCCCAATGCCATAAATTTGATTGAGATCTTTTTTTTAAATAATTGAAGACCTTTTTTAAGAGCTACATGTCATCATAATGTACTTTAGCTATTTAAATTTTGGCTCAAGAATTTTGAATTGTTTCCTAATATTTTCCCACTTTTTGAACACCTTTCAAGAAAAGAGAGAATACAAATATTGTAAACTAATTACCAAGGTGGGCCTATATTCTATAGATCTTACTTTTTGGGGGGGTCATTTTGGATACCTCAACGAAAAAGCATGCTGATGTGACATCATATTTGAGTATGTGGACTCGAAACCAATTTTTTTAAGTAGAGGACTTGACAAGTAAGCCATTGTACTAAATTGAGAGTGATTTGAAATATCCACATAACATTTTAGGAGTTAGAGTGATCCACTATGGTACACTCTCCCCTAGCGAGTGTAAATATTTAACAATAATATCAAGATTTGAAATTTGAGATAATACTTAAGAAAATTTTGGAATTATTGTTTGATGGTATTGAAAGTTTTAGCCTTTCATTACAGATGAAATCATTTTCATATTTAATGCATGTTCTGTGTTTCTATTGATGTGTATGACTATGAATCATATTCAGCATGAAATAACAAATTCAGTTTTTTTGGCTGTTTCTGAATATCATCTCATTTTTTAATTTGCAGCATTTCTGTCACATTTTCCCTGCTTTAAACCAATTTAATTAAATAAATCTTCTCCTCCCATGCCATGTTGTTGTGCTATTTTTCTGTTAGCCTTACAACAGCCTAGGGATCCTCAAAAGTTCATTAGCTTACATGTTTAGTGTTGAAGTCAAATACAACGTAACTCTACTAAGAATATATTTACCACGCAGATCTTAACCCATCAACAAATCAGGAATGTATTGCTGAAAACATAAGAACTTTGAACATGGCAAGAATGACAAATCTTCAGACAATGGGAGGTAAAATGCAACTGATTCGTGCAGGTTTCCTACAAATGCTTTGAAAGGGTTGTCTCTTTTCATCAGACAAACTATGAATAATCAGCTACAAAAAGGTTGTTACCAAGAGACTGCCGCACTTGTGTGTGGAAAGAAATCTGTATCTGCCAAGACAACATCTATCAATGTGGCAATCTTTGATTGTTTATTATAGAAACAATGATAACGGCGTATTACATCTTCTCTATTATCTAATGATTTCTAGTTTAAAGCTGTGAAATCTAAGAAATATTGATTATGGGTTGTTACAAATCATGCACACTTATAAGAAGTTGATGATTGAGATTTATCAGGTATACAGACGATTCAAATTATCATGGACATTGAAGTTGAAATGATTGAATGCCAAAGAAGTAGGTTTAAGTTCATTAGATGTTTATCACTCGTGCTAATCAGTGAAGAAGAAATTGGTGCTTGTTAGATTTCCATTTAGTGCAACTGAACCGATTTGCAATGGATCATTTGGAAGGCGTTGGAAAAGAAAGAAAACCAAGGGTCCAATGGGGACAGAGGGAGCAAAGTTGACCACTGTGGCAGATCAACACAGGCCCCTTCAACGAGCGCTAGCCCCAACCAATCTATGCTTTTTTCCTTTATTTCCCTAGTGGTGTCAAGGGGCAGCAGATCTTTGCAGGATGAAAAATACATTGTAGAAGGTTTTGAATTTTCTAAATAAGTATAGAATTGTTAAGCCACAAGTATACTCTAATCTTTTTAATTCAGAAGTATTTGATCGTTCACAAAATAGCAGATTTTGGACCAACCAGCATTATTGATTCTAGATCTAAAGAGCTGCCTTCCAAACTTTCTAAATTCGCTCGAGAGAATTTTTATGTATATTAAAGCCTCCAGGTTTACATCAGCTTTGCACTGAGCCATGCTCTCACAAAGGATCCCTTTGCATGCAATCCTAAGACCAAATTTATAAAGGACAGCAGTAGAAAATTTATCAATATTTCAGCATAATGCCACAAGTCAACAAGAATATTATATCTACATAACCTTGTGACTAAAAGAGCACTTACGGCTTACGAGATGAATTATATAGCCTTTTGAAGGATATGCTTCACACTAAACCAAGCACAAGCCACAAATCCATTGTGAAAGCTTCATATTTTTTGAGAGAGTACACAAGGAAAACAGATAGAAACTAAACGAGGAAATTAGAAAAATCAGAATAGGAATGATAGCAAATACCTATGCAGTGGGAAACCCTTCTCAAGAGGTCAACAACTTGCAAGAGTGGAGACATATGTTGGCTTTCTCGTAGTGGCATCTTTGGACAAGATGTGAAAAATCTAAGATATATCATTATACTCTACAAAACTAAGCTTTGAGTTTGCAAGACGAGAAAGAAACACCATATATTTTTTTTATTGCTAAGGATTTTTAACACGACAATGGGTCTAAAAAGCTGAAATCCTTAAAAACTTCCAGTTATAAATAGAAGTAACTCGATCTGAAAGAGAAAAGAAGACTCAAAAAATTGCGGCATGTATGACATTAAAGGACTCTAAATGAAACAATTAGAACCCTGTATCTAAATCATATATTGTGAACCTTCTACCCATAAAAAAACTCTTGAACAAATGATCCTTATATACTAGGAATATTTTCTCCTGATATTCACCTGAGACAATTGGAGGATGTGAAACCTATCAGTTTCCTCATTGACCTTGTTGAGCATTATAGAGCAGCAGAGATAAAGGACTGGAAGGAGACTGGCGATTACAATTAAATAACAGTGAGGCTGATACATTGTCATGACCATAAATAAATTGATATTTACCAATCCCCTAAAACCAGTATTACAATACAATTTAATGAGAGTTTTGTCCAAGCCAATAAGCAAGACAAAAATTTCAAGTCTTATGAACCCAGACTAGAGCTAGGTTTGGGATCACACAAAGAGAGATGAACTAGTCTGAGGAAGCACATAGAAAACATACACTGACCGTTTTCCATGTCAAATTATAAATTTATCTTTTGGTCCCATTCTCCTTTCTCGGCAACTTCCTATCTGTCCCCTTTATAGTTCAGTGTATCTAAGACTACCTCAATTTTTCACTTGTTTATGTATGCAATGGCATGTTGCTCGGTAAGAACCACACACTTAACATCTACCACGGGAAGTAGAATCTGCCCTGCTAAATCTGTCTATGCAAAGTACCCTTTATATGATTGGTAGAACAAAATCCATGCATATCTGTCAGGACTAAGAAGTTCTCAGTTTATTTATGTAAGCTCATAGAAAGTATAAGATACCTTTATGTTTATTGTTGCTTTCATTAGAATCTATTCATTCCAAGACTTCCAGTCAGGCTTAGAGCTGCACTGCAGTTAGTTTGTCTTGAAAAATCTCCATCACTAACTTCTCAATTTCATAAAACATTCATGAGTGGGCACTTATGATCTGGATTGCTGTCATTCTTGTGGGTTCCTCTGTTAAGGATTTTAATTTTCAAACAAAGAAAAGTGAAAAATACATTAGTATAAATTAGAGAAAAATAGAACCCTAACATGGAATACCTATACCATAGCCAAATCTCCTCATATGCAACAGATAAGAATTTTGGTGCTCCTCCCTCAAGAATCCCAAGTATAGACTGAGATTCTAGATTATCCCATCAAACTGGAGTTCAACCAATCTGATGCTGTTCTGAGATTCAATAAATCTAATCCCCAAGTTAACAACACAGATAAAACTGGACAGTTGACAAAGATAAGCAATTGGATGAAGTAAAAAATATTTGATAAAAGTAAAAACCAAATCCTGATCATCTGGCAAGGTTTCAACATGATTCACTCTATTCATCAACATTACTCGTTAAAAAATAGTTTTACACAAGAAAAGCAACAACTTTTACAAACAAAAGTCTTACAAATAAACTGAAATTTGAGCCAAGAGTGAGCTAAAAATTAATTATTTAAATTTTTTAAACAACTCAGTAAAAGAACAATTTATCAATCAAGCAACAGAAATTGTAGAATACAAATCCCATAACACTAAAATGAAGTCTCGAATTTAATTAAAACATGCACATAAAATCTCCTGGCTTTTCAGATTAAATATTAACACAAAATAAAATTAATCAAACATGAAACTCCAAAAAACATTAGCAATTGTGCTTCCCCACACAAGCAATTAAACCTTCCGAGTGCTTATTCAAGACAAAAATAAGGACTGAAATTGAAAATTGAGCTTCATTATAAGAAAGAAAACCATAAGAATATCTGAAGTTCATTAAAAGCAATATATTTGCAAACATTTTGTATGGAGTTTCACTCCAAAAGTACCAGAAACTACAATAGCATCAATTATTATTAGTTTGAATCTAACGAAAATATAACTGGCTAAATCTACAGAAGAAAGAAACTGCAACTCAAAAGAAACAAAGCCACTAGTGACCAACAACACAATTTGAACCTTCACCAGCAAAATGAAAGAGTGGATCACACGCTTTGCTGGTATCAATCAAATTCACATAAAGTTACAGAAAATATTTTTTTTTAGGTAGAAAAACTCTGCAACAGTTGCTACACAAAATTCAATAATTTGAAATAGACTGTCACATAAATTGAAAGAGAAAACAAAGCAAAGATGTGTTGCCAGAACAAAAGTGCAGAGGCTTCCTTTGGTCCATAACCCCGTAAGCTAGCCATTGCCCCAAGCAAGATTGCACTTGGTGTAGTGTATTGCAAAAGAAGCACAAAGGTAAACATCTTATCTCCACTAACAACGATATTCAGCTTCCCAGCCAACGCCACCACACCAATACCAACAATTGGAAGAAGCACAAGCCTAGTGAAAATAATACCAATTGTAGTCCTGATTCCAAGCTCTGACTTAACTGGGCCTTCAGCAAATAATCCTCCAAGAACCAGCATCACAGAGGGCACCATAGCAGCTGCCATAATCTGAAGGCTATCTGTAAAGAAGGAAAGAGGGGCATCTTCCTGAAACAAAAAGGATCTAAGCTGGGGAACCATGCCTACTATAATGGCCAACAGGGATGCTATAGTTGGTGGTTGAAGAATATGTTGTATTGGAGTCCTCTCTGCCACAATCCTGACCTTTCTCACTACCTTCGGCTCCATCAAACACCTCACAGATTTAGGGCTACCACCTTCTGCAAGCCCCTCCTCCTCATGACGACCCAGCTCTGCAGAATTATACTCCACGTTTCCAGACATGCTCCTAAATATCCTAGCAATGAAAGGGGTTTTACAATGCTCTGTCTCCTTGTGATGCATGCCGGGCCACTCAGCTTCAAAGAGCAGAGGCACGGTGGCATCGCTAATCTCCTCTCTCTCAATCTCCCCATCCTCGGGAACAATCTCATAAAACTCCTCAGGAGGCTCCAACATGTGGTACACAAAGGTGTAGACCAAAATCACAGCAACCCATTGTGCAAAGGAAACATAAGCAACTCCTGTTGTATTACAGTGTTGACCAAATGGGTGGTCATTAGTATGACAGACAGATCCAATTATGGCAATTGGAAGGTTTCCTGTGTTTCCAAATCCTGTCATTACAACAGTGAACCTAAAAAACTGAGGAGGTGGCCTGCATATCAGAGCTACCAAGTAGCCCAAAATGCACCCTATTGCTGTGCTAATCATAACATTAACTGGGATAAACCACCATTCTCTCATATTCTCCAAGGTGACTGATTTCCCCAGCTCTGTGAAGATCAGGCAGGGGAGAAACAGGGCAAACACAAGCTTGCTCAGAAGTTCAAAGGTCTCTCTGGGGATCAATTTCATTTTAGGATGTGCAAGTACTAGCCCTATGCTACTCAGGCATAAAAGTTTCAATAAGGGCACTACAGAGCTCATCAAATTGCCCGGGTTACCAGCAATTTCTTTACCTACAGATAGCATATAAGAAGCCATAACTCTTGCTGTAGATCTGGTTTCGGTTTTCCCAGTATACCCTAAATTGTACAGCCACTATTTTTGCAGTGTAACCAAAAATTTGCTGATACTCGACTGAATATCAAAACTCTGCGTTTGCAGTGAACCCAAATTTCGACAGACAATGAAATTTATTTCAAATCATTGTTCTGAGCAAATACTCAGCTCAAGCACACAAATCACTGAAATAAGCAAAATCCCACACGCTACAGTAATTATAGGCCGTATAAAGCTTACCGATGTCTCCAGAAATCTGCAAGTGCTGCCTGCTATAGAGAAAAATGCCCGAATCACACAGAATTCCCCTCTAGAAATCTTTAGAGACGATATTCAATATATCTCTGAGGTATATAAGATTCAATTTAGTTCTCCCATATACTATATTCAGATTGAACTGATCTTTTTGTTTTTATTAGCGTGATTGGCATCTGTATCGTCGCCATGTAAGATTGATGTAAGATTCCCTATGTCACAGTGCTCAATAATTTAATTTAAAGCTAAATTTTAGGGTTCTTAGTAAGGTTTGTGAGGTTTATATTGGCTGGCTTGTGTTTTCCTCCATTGTTCCCCAACTATTGTGCTTGGATTTAAGTTTATGTGACACTTTCAATTCTTTTGTTTTACGAGAGAGTCCTTAAGTGGTAGGTGACCGTACTGTCTATTTAAATTTTTTTTGAATTAATAAATAAACATATGGTCAATTGTAAATTAAGATGTATGGATAGACATGAAGTGGTTTAAAAAAATATAATTAGAAAACTTCCTAAAATTTGAGAAAAAGTAAAAAATAAAATTGATTGAGATCTTAAGAAAATTTAGTGTTTTAGAAAATTTGGAAAGTGAGCTTAGGCAATTTTATGAAAGATATCATTTTCTATTTAAGGTTAAAAAGTATGATGTCAAGGTAATTCAAAATTTATAATTGAATTTTAAGCAATACATATCAATTGATAAATTTGGTCATTTCAATTTTTTTTGATGGAGGATTTTATATCATTTATGAGTTTCTTTGCTATTTGATATGGTCGCAGCTATTCTAGCTCCAAAATGACAATGTCGTACCATGAAAAGTTAATAACATGAACATTACACACCGTTGATCGTGCGCAACGGTTGTGATTTTTTGTACCACTTCAATTAAGAGTCAAAGGGTTAGGGGTATCCATTTCACCAAAGTCACATGGGGCATGATCTTGGCCTCATCCCTTATATCATGCATCTCGAATCTTGGTGGATGGTGTAATTAATGAACATACCATCATCCTCACCAATTGTGCTTAAATACTTGAAATGCAATCCTTCCATGACCATTTTAATTTAAAAGATTATAGTTGTATGCATTTGTGTGTGTGTGTGCGGGCGCACACACACACATAGAGAGTTTATATTTTATTTAATAGTTAGTGAGAAATAAGAAGGAATGTTTAATGAAAATGATGAAGAAGATATCCACTAATAAATAAAGAAGCTTAGCTGAAAATTTCCTCTCAAAAGGAGAGAGAAGTTGAGTTGAAGTGGAATTAAAATCTGAAATAGCAATCATATGATGGATTGTGGTTTTAATCAAGCATCATAAAAAGTGCAAATAGTAAGTATTGGCAAATACCTTAAGGGGTGTAGATCAATATATAGAAGAGGAGGGCCAAACTATTCATTTTATGACTATTGGAATAGCTCAATGGCTAACCAAAATATAATATCTCAAGTTTTAAAAAAAAACATGATTTGGTTGAAGGCCATACTGTGAGTTTTTTTTCAAAAAACCTTGCAATATTATTATAGACCAAGTTGTGGGTTCACAAGTAGTTTGAAGTTGAGTGGAATAATCATTTGGCTTGTTTGAGGTATGATGAGATGTTGCAATTGCACTTCTTAGTTGATTTTGACTTGCTAAGATCAATGAAAATAACATCATAACAAGTTGCAACGATGTCATCCAACTACGAGAATATTGCTATTATATGTATTGCAATGTTGAAATTTCATCATGTTGATTTGAATCTAAATCTTTAAATTATGAAATTAAAGTGGCTTATCTATTTAACATTGCTCCTTCAACAATAATGCCATAAATATATACTATTCAGTGAAGGTTGATAATGGAGACCCCTCCCCTTACACCAACAAGGATATTACTTTAAACAATTACTCTATTGGTAGGGAAACCACTCTCGTCTCCTACCTATACTCCTCTAGCTTGAACACACATCTTATTTTCACATCTTGTCTCCTCTTGCAAAACAATCATTCCACCTTCTCTCCTCTATCTCCCTCCTATGTTCCTCCAACTTGAACACTTCACTTTTTTCTTCCTCCAACATTCCTTCACCATATTCCAACTTGAATGCTTCTCACCTTCTATCTCCTCTTGCATGACATCTACCTCTCCTCCTCCATCTTCCTTTTGCATTCTTGTAATATACACAACCAATATCATTTGCAAGACTAATGTATATCCTTCAACTAAAATGAGATTGTTGCTTCAACATACCTATTGGCACTAAGATGTATTTTGAAGTAATTTAAAAATTATCCCAACATTAAAAAAAAAACCCTACTACTTAACTACAATCCTTTTAACTACTAATATACCCATCTTTGGAGGAATATCGCTAAAGTATGCTAAAAAATATCATATTTGTTCATTATTTCACTGAAAAAAGTATTATAATTATAATTAATATTATATGATGATATTGTAATTAATATTAAATTATTATTAAGATGTGATTATATTATTATGTTTTAATATATTCTTATTACTATATTTTTATATTCCATTAAACTCTTTACAAAAACAAAAGAACTTTTAATACCAAGTTATTATTATTATACTATTATATTTTTACATTTCTATTAAACTCTTGACCAAAGCAAAAAATCTATTAACTACATTATTGTTTTTTTATATTAAAAAACAACAAAACGAGGGTGTTGACCCTTTACACTAAGGTTGATAACGAAGACTTCACCCCTTACACCAACAAGGATATTACTTTAAACAATTACTCTATTGGTAGGGAAACCACTCCCGTCTCCTACCTATACTCCTCTAGCTTGAACACATGTCTTATTTTCACATCATGTCTCCTCTTGCAAAACAATCATTCCACCTTCTCTCCTCTATCCCCCTCATATGTTCCTCCAACTTGAACACTTCACCTTTTTCTTCCTCCAACATTCCTTCACCATATTCCAACTTGAATGCTTCTCACCTTCTATCTCCTCTTGCATAACATCTACCTCTCCTCCTCCATCTTCCTTTTGCATTCTCGTAATATACACAACCAACATCATTTGCAAGACTAATGTATATCCTTCAACTAAAATGAGATTGTTGCTTCAACATACCTATTAACACTAAGATGTATTTTGAAGAAATTTAAAAGTTATCCCAACTTAAAAAAACAAATAACCCTACTACTTAACTACGATCCTTTAAACTACTAACATACCCATCTTTGGAGGAATATAGCTAAAGTACGCTAAAAAATACCATATTTGTTCATTATTCCACTAAAAAAATTATTATAATTATAACTAATATTATATTATGATATTGTAATTAATATTAAATTAGTATTGAGCTGTGATTATATTATTATGTTTTAATATATTCTTATTACTATATTTTTATATTCCATTAAACTCTTTACAAAAACAATTTTTTTTTAATACCAAGCTATTATTTTTTATAAAAACTTTGATTTAACACAGAATCAAATGTGTTAGTCACAATAAGAACTTGAGAAGTTAGTCTAGAATAGTCTAGGATTGTCATCAAGAGAATGAATTTGTGTTGGGGGCGAAATGTTAATGGCATCCTAAGAAGGCAAATATTTTCTTTTTTGGAAACATATTAAGTACAATTAACTAGGGGAAGGAATGACTCCCTATGAAGCAAAGAAATTTTTTTAATTTGTTAACATTGGCATGTACATTTTATCTTTGCTTCTTGATTCTCTTACTTTTTGTGTTTTAGTCTAAGTTTGCTGAAACAAAAAGCGTCAAACACCTACAAAAGAATGCGCTCCTACATGCTTAAATTTAGTGTTAAGAATAGTCTACAAAATATGTTGCACAAATCTTTTGATCCTTTGATATAATAGGTTCTTCATTATCATAATACAATTGGCTCTATGTTTACGACATTCAAGTGGCCAATTTAATGTAGTTGTGCTAAATAAAGTGTTTGAATTTTAAATGATTCACCCTTTGAATGATCTGATACCTCGCATGGAATGCACCTACTTAAGTTTTAGTGGGCTTCTAATTAGCAAAATCCAAATGAATGGCCATTGGAACATGGGTGGTTACAAGACTCCTTCCCTTATATAAAATATTAAAAATCTATTAACTACATTATTATTTTTTATATTAAAAATGAATAAAACAAGGGTGTTGACCCTTTACACTAATAGCCCTTCGACAACATTAACATTTACAACACATAGATTAACAACAACTTAACAATAAATATAAAAAACCATAAAGAGTCTTAACCAGTAAGCCAAATGAAATAAAGTCTTAATAACAAGAACCAAAAGGCCTAGAGAAATAAAACCAACTACCCAATGGCTATTTGAGCACATGGCTCCAATCATCAGTAAGGAACTTAAAGAGATCCTTGTAATTCCCTTCTTTTTTAACATTAGTGCCCAAGATTTTCCTCTACATGAAGCACATGGAGGCAGCGGAGCTATGCATCACCTTCATGCTAAATTTAGAGACACTGACATCTTATATTATATCTCCAACACTTTCTTCCTCAAAGATTTTGTCATAGTCCTGTAGTTGACACAAATGTGCTCACTCTCCCCCTGTCGGATGTCTTCCTCTTTGGCATTGTATCTTGGGTTAGGTCTAGGGGTTCATTCTATTTAGAGTTGTCACTGTTTGGCTTGCTTGAGCTTTCATCCTTCCAGGTGTTGTCCTCCTCTTCATCTTCATACTTGAAATCCTCATCATTATCGGCAACTTCCTCCTCCTTTGTTTCTTCCTCATAATCAACTAATTTCTTGCCTCCATTTTTGTTCATCAAGCAGCCGACCAACCTATTGAAGTGTCCTCAAGTGCTTCCACTCTTACCATCATCTTTGGCACCCTCCTCGTCCTCTTCACTAACCACCCCCTCCAAATTTGATTTTGTGCTTTTTGGCCAGGGGTGAGGGTCTCTAGCATTTCCTATTTTTCTCGATGTTAGAGGTATAAGTTGGGGTTTTATCTTTGGCTCCCAAGTTCAGGGTGGGGGTAGTCGTGGAACCAGGGCAAGAGAGGGCTTTAGCAGTGGGAGGAATTTGCAGTCTTTTCTTTTTGCTAGTCCCTAAGGAGTCAAGAATTGTAGTCACGAGGAGAGAATCGGAGCACGGGACTTCAGAGGCTTTAGAGACCAAGAGTTGTTTAAGCAAACAGAGGGCGAGGTGGAAATGGTACAAGTGAATGATTAGGCCTTGGTGGAGGGAAATTGGTTTGTTGCCTTGATTTTTAGCTAATTCCAGAGCATCATGAATAAAAGTTTCAAGAGAAGTAAGCATAAAAAATAGAAGAGAAAGCAGGTTGTGGTTCCAAAAATGATTGAGCAGAGGAAGACGATAATAATAATAAACTTTAAATCTTCCTTCTAAAGTAAAAAATTTCATCAACATGAGACAAACCTCATTCCAAGGGTCATGTAATTTAACTCGAGCAAAACCACCATGGAGCTCAACCGGTTCCTCGTCCTCTCTAAAGAATTAGGCAAGGCTTTTTCTATTTGTGACCCTACTCTGCTTCTTCCATTTTATCCCTCTCATGGAGAGTCCTATCACTTTTCCAATAAGCTCTTCACTAATTTCAAACGAAATTCCCCCCACAGTTACCCTTTTGTCTACCCAAGACCTAGCAAACTGAATCAAAATATTTTCATCAATACCCATTTATGCTTTCAATAAACAAAGCCACCCCACTCTCTTTATAGATATGCCAAACAATGCTATTCCTTTTGAACTCAGTGTGATTGTTGGGCTCGATCCCAACCCTGTCCCCACCCATGGAACCGTCACTGTAACACAAAAAACTTGAAACTTGACCCTTTCTTTTCCCCACAGTTTGCATTCAGTCGATAAAACAACTTTCATAGCCTTAACATTAAAGACCTTGGATAAAAATCTACCAACTGTGATGTAATGATTAAATGACACTTGTCATAACCCAAACTTGCTAACCATCATCACTACATTATTGTTATTATATTCTTATATCATTATATTTTTATTTTATTTTATTATATATTATATATTTAAAACAATATTAAATATTTATATTTTTATAGATATTTATTATGAATATTGATGTATTAATTTTGTGATAAAAATAATATAAAATAAAATGAGTTTTTTAATTTTTCATACATTTAAATGTCACAAACATATTGAAGATTTTACATATATGAATGTAATATGCATTTACTAATTATTATAAATATTATTATATTATATTTTTATATTTCTATTAAACTCTTGACCAAAACAAAAATATCTATTAACTATATTATTGTTATTATATTATTATATCATTATATTTTTATTTTATTATATATTATATATTTAAAATAATATAAAAATATTTTTTATTTTTCATACATTTATATCACAAACAGATTTTTTTTAAAAAATGTAATGTAAAGGCATTCACCTATCTATCATAATAAATATTAACATACAAATATAATTCAATACAAAAGTAAATTCATTCAATCTTATAGGGGAAGAAAACCAATAGATAACATAGTTCTAATAACAGTCACCTTATTGTCATGTTGACCCACCAATAGCCACCAATAGTCGATCATTTTTTGTAACTAATTGGCCCATTTGTGCACAACTATCGGAACATGTGTCCCATTTGTATACCACTATTGGAACATTTGTGCACCACTATTGGGACATTTGTCAACAAGTACTAGCAATTTTGAGTTGACGGTTACTGGAACATCTTTAGTTAGGTATCATGCGACACTTTGAAATGTGTAATTTTTTACCTTTGTGCGCATAACTGATTCCATAGCTTGCATCGTTACTACCCATAAGCCAGATCAATAGCTATAAGCAGTTAAGTTGCATACAAAGATAACTAAAAAAATAAATCAAAATCTGATGTACCATTTAAGATCCATGTGCGAAATTAGCTATGACAGCTACTGGTACTCTTCCCCTAGCTTTAAATATACAAATGGAAGCAATTAATTTGTGTTTCTTATTTCGGCACATCTACTTTTTACTTTATGACATTGTCGTGTTTACTTTTGCTTTACATTCAATTAGCTATTGCACGAAATTTAGATTTACTTTCCAATTTGTTACGTAGCCAGTGAAACACGAAAGTCCAAATAAGCTTTTGTATTTGATAAGAAATGAAATTGCATTGCACGTGTTCTCTACTATTCTTGTCTACTACTAAGCGTTTTATCCTATTATTTTGCACAGTCTGAAGTGTTCAACGTGTATGTGTGGGACCTTTGGTGATTGTGATAAAGTTGAATCAAATTGTCTTTTTGTGGGAAACAAATCTCTTCTTCTTCTTTTATTATTATTATTTTATATTGGATGTACAAATCATCAATATTCTTAGTTTATTATAAACATATAAATTATTATTCAAAAATAACTTTTAAAATAAATATTATTATAAAATACCACCCATTTATATTTGTTGGTTTTATATTGGTTGAATCTACTTTATCATGTTCAGTCCATTAAATTATGTTTATAATAAATTTATAATTTTTATTGGTTTGTCTTCTTTTATAGCTTTGTTAAGTTAGATTATTTGATTTATTTTAATTATTAATTCAAAAGGTCCAACATTATTATTGACTTTAGATTGTATCTTTTTGGAATGGTGTGTGGGTAACTATCTCTAGCCTTTCTTCATATTAAATATATTGTGTATTTTATAAAATGGTGAAGTTTGTGTACTTATGTAAAAAAAAAATTATGTTTGGGAATTTTTAATGGAATTTTCAAGATAATTATATATCGATAAATGATACTTTTGTGTTGAGTTTGGCTCATTTCCTAATTTTTATATGGTTCCAATTTGTACTTAGCCCCATACATGTGACTTTACCTCTTCTTGAGTCGTGCACAATCTCACATATTTGTCATATTAGCAATTTATTACACTTACCATTTTACACACATCAATGCATGTGATCCCCACTTCGAGATCTAAAATTTCTTAAATGAGTTGATTTCATACACTCATGATGGAACTTGACGGGATCAACATTAACCTTGAAATTTTAAATGTTCAAATTCAAATTGTCGCGAGTATTTTTCCACTGGTCCTTGTGAGCCAGCTTGGTACATGTTTGCATGACTAATGGTTATGTTTGTATTTAAAGGAATTTAATGTGCAATTAAATGATAATAAGTGATTAATAATGATAAGTTATCAATATCAATATCAATAGATTTCCACAATCCATTTGCATGTCTATATGAGCTTCTGGGTTTGATTGTGTGAGCTTTTTTGCATCAATGTTTTGAATCACACTCTATGATCCATCATCAGGATGAAAGCAAAGAGAGAGGTTATGTAAATTTTTCTCCTTGTGCTCTCTCTTTGATTTCATCCTAATGATGGATCACAAAGTGTGATCCAAAATCTTGATGCAAAAAAGATCACATAATCAAATCCAGAAGCTCATATAGACGGGATAAGTTATTCTAGGAACATTTTAATTTGGAGCACTAAAAACTAAAAGGAACCCATTGCATCCAAAATTTACATATAGGCCATCTACATGCTTGAGAATATCATCCACAAGTAATTTTCTAAGGTCATTAAGTCGATCTATTCCAGAGGTTGAAAGAGAAGAACTCGACCATCACAATTTGCAACCTCCCCTAAGGTATTGCTAAATACAATTTATTTGTGTGTATATTCAAATATCAAAGATTGAGGTGATTCAAGTTCTAGTTATCCACCTTCTACCAAGTGAATCCCACATGTTACAAGGTGATTCCATGTGTGAAAATATTCTCGTGGTACCTAATATTGATCTTAAGGGATTTAAATTTGAAATACAAAAAATTTAGAGACTAGTTAGAACCCAAATAATTCTTTCAATTGTAATCATCAATTTTTTAGTTGGACAATTTAATTTTATATGGCATCAATAATTTTTCTTCATTGTAGTTCCAAAGCTAAGTGCCTTATCCTTTAACATTTTATTATTAAAATATCATTTCAATTTATTAATTCTTATCTCTATATTGAAATTTAGGTTAATTATGTGATTCTTGTTTACATTTGGTTAATTATCGTAGATGTATATAAAAGGAATTTTATTCCCTTATATTTTAGTGAGCTCATTTACTCTTACATAATCCGCTTTCCTCCTCAAGAGAATCTCCTTCATTAGTTATTTTTTATATGCAATTTTTTTTTATTATATCTTATTTTCAAATCTAATGATGGTTTGACTTATCTTTCTTATTTATCCTCCAGAGCTATATCTTTATTTAGATATTTTGGTTTTTTGATAGCTTTTATCTTTCTCCACCTAAGCCACCCTTTGATTAACCTTTAGGGACTCATTTTTAAATCTATTTTTTATTGTGTATCTTAATCCCACATCTACTTAGGGTTTGCATCCACTAATGTAGCCATAGATGGGGATTTAATTAAGGATCATCTAATTATGTAGCCTAATGAATAGTCACACAACAAAACTCAATGAAATAATAAATAGAAAAACAACAATATGATCTTCCTACATTCATAACCATAATTAAATTGTTATTTATTACAATAGGCTTCCAACATGCTAGACCTTAGCCATTTGATTAGAAATCAACATTTTGTGTGATTTGCATCATTAAAATGATATTGCAGTACATAATACTAATTTTGAGACATGAATTGTCTTAGTTATTTGCTTCATTTCCCATTCATGGTTAGAAGTGTTTATATAGAAAGTTGAAATCTTAGGAGTTTCTTAGTTAATCACAAGAAGCTGCAAAACTCAATGCCAAGTGTAGCATGTAATCAAGAAAATATATTAGAGTATTTTGGAAATTGGATGCTAAGTTTTAAGATCAATATAGAACATGTAATCCCAATTGAAAAGTGAAATATGAAAGTTTGGGCAAATGCAACACAATTTCTTGTGCATGGATGATGACTATAGTGTTATTAAAATATCAACAAAAAAAAAATTATTGTAAAATAAAATATTTATGAGTGATGCAGGATTTATCTTAGACCCTGGTATTCTCCTAAATCAAATGTCTAAGGTAATTTGAAAAGTGAGTCTCTCTTTTCAATGGTTATATATAAACCAAGATGATTTACCTTGACCTTAGAAATACAAGATGAGTCTTCTTCTATAATTTCTCTCCACTTTACCAAATACTCCTCATAATATCAATTTCTAGTTCTCCTATCATTCATATTGTTTTAAATATCCTTAATCTTTCTTCTTCTTTTTTTCAATATTTTAGTCTCCCATTATAGTTTTAAACCACCATCCCCTAACTCTCCTTCATAATTTTGATGCAAGTATATGTTGGGATCCAAGAACACTGAGAGGGGGGGGGGTGAATCAGTGTTTTTCGGGTACAATATGATTTTACCCTTTTATAGCATACACATATAAACCGGTAAATGAAGAAACATATAACTTGAAGCAAATAAACCATCCACATAAATGAACACCATAACACACATAATTTATACATGGAAAACCTCAAAGAGAAAAAACCATAGTGGGATTTGTGACTCACAATATCAGTTCATTGGCCATATGAAAGGATATTACATAAAATGGGGGCCTACACATGCAAGAAGGCACATTGCCTAGAGCACACTGCTCATCACAAAAGAGTCTCACTAACTACAAGCTTATGTTGAAATGAAACAATAATAATGAACTCACAAAATGTATCTGCTATGCCAAAAAGAGTTCCAGTTATAGTTCTTCTTTGTACTAGTTCATAAACCTTGAACACTTCTACCAGTATCTCTTATCCTCTGAGAATAATTTCCAAACTATCTACAGATCATTGCATGATATAACATTCATATACAAATGATCTACATACATATTCTTTGCATCATACAATTATGCTATTATTCTCCTATGTCACTCCATTCAAAATGACCTAGCGGACTGACCTATATACCCTTACAAACAATAAGCCTTATGTCGTCTTACAATGTATTACAAAAGATATACAATGTCGGCTTTATATAGTAATTAAAAAATGATTTTTACAAATAAAACTTTCTTTGGGTCCAAGCCTGATGTCGGCTTCACTGAAGTGCTGGATGTCGGTGTCGGTGTCTGTCGGTGTCGGTGCTGGTGCCGGTGTCTACCGATGAATGCCTCCTAGTCCCGATGTATGCCGGTGTAAGATTCCTTATGAATCTTGTTGCCAAGTAGCCATGTTGCCATCAATGACAACATATGAATCCAATGAGTGTCAATTGCCAACAATCTCCCTCTTTGGCATTGATAGCAACACTCATGTGAAAAATGGATTCCCTACCGGTTCAACCTAAAGTATGCTCCTCTTGAGCAATACACTCCTTCCTAAATCTTTCCCATATTTTTGTCTGATATTTTTCACATTATATACATTGTCCCTTTGGCATCAATGCCAAAGACTAGTGAAAGAATTTGAAAGAATTAATGAATACAGATTACTTTATCAGAGCTTGACCAATTTCAAAATTTCCGGGTAAGCCTTGTCTAGCAATTGTAAGTATGTATCCCAACCAGTTCTGAAAGTTTCAGATATGGATACAAGTCCACTTAGTAAGTGTGGAAATGTTTCCTTCTCTTTGACTTCTATTGGTGTGGGCTTAGCAAACATATCCATACATTCCCTCTTATGTACACTAAGTGAATCCAATCTAGGACTCACCAATCCTCTAAGACTTCTTGCTCTTCGAATGATCTTGTCTCTTTCCTTTTCAAAAGAAAAAAATTGGTTCTTTAAAGACAAAATTTGTCCATCAACAGATGTTGTTAGTGATGTTAATCCATCAAAAGAATTTGCAATATTGGCAACCTTACCATGTAATTCCTTTAATTTGCTATCTACATTTGCTGTAAGAGTTTCTATGTTACAACAGACCCTGTAGATATTTGTACACTGTTTCAAACAATTCTCAATAAGAATCAATTTTCCTTCAATTTTATTTTTCTCTATTTCAATAATTTGATCAAAAGCGGCTCTCTTAGCCACAGTAAATCTCTCAAGTGCCTTCTTGTCTGAAATTTGCTGCAAAGATTGAAAGTTGTTAGATATATGCTCAGTTAATGCCTTAAGCTTGCTAGAAGGGCTTGCTTCATTTTCAATTTGACAATCAAGAATTAATCTATACAAAACTATGATTGAGTGATCTATTATTCCTTTATCTGTCGATCCCTCCTTTATTAGTTTCTGAGTAGCCATCATCATTAACTTAGTGGGACTCATCTTAGTGATTGATTTCTTCTCAACTTGAGAAGTGTCAATTACCAAAACCTTTGTCAGGGAATCAATATTAACTATCAGTGGAGTATTATCCACAATATTGTCAGTACCCTGTACATTGCCTTGTTCAAAAGTTGTTTATGCCAGTATTGACTGTACACTCTCCTTTACTGCCGACGATGTCTATATACTTATAGTTACTATCGATTTATTCAAAATTGGAGCTGAACTATCCAAAATACCTTTCCCTTTAGATCTGTTCGGGATGGTGGAAGTTGTTGCTTTTACAAATTCTTCTTGGGAGGTGAGAAAATCAGGATTCTTTTGGAAGAATTTGGTCCAACCATCTTTGGTCTCATTTACTACCTCATTTACCCTGTCCATCATTAGGCTTATTTGTCGGGGTTTGCTACTAAAAATTGTTCTGTTAGCAACATCTATGCATCTTTTCATTTCCTCATTGTTTATTGATCCACACATACCCAAAAGTTCTACTTCCTTAATTTCTCTATCCCTCTTGACTGCATCAAGTCTTCTAGCATCTAATTTATTGTACAGTGATAGAGGAATTTCCTTTAGAATTTCTACTAAGGCTTTCTTATATATATCCATGTATAACAAAATTGCCTCTTCAATCTCATTTTGCTCATTATCCTCTAAACCTTCATAATAAATGGATACATTCTTCAAAATTTCATCCTTGGTTATTTCATCAATCAATTCAACACAAGTCATTGTATCCTTACCAGATTCAATATCATCATCATTCTTCTTCTTGTTGTTGTGGGTTGTCGGAGTGGATGTGACTACTTTCCTCTTCTGAATAGGTTTCCTTGTCGGAGGTGGGGGTGCAGTAGGTTTTGTTACTTTTCTCACAAGCTTCCTCCTTGGCTCCACCTTCTTCTCCTCTACCGGAGGCTGGTCAAATTTCTTTCTTTGTACTCTTCTGAATGCTAGAGGTTAATTATCCTCTGGATCAAAATTAGAAGTGATAAAAGAAATGAAAGTTTCAAGCCTCTTTGCCTCAGGAGCACTAACCATTGCCGGTTCCTTTGCCTGTTTGGATCCAGAACCTAGTTGAGTGTCTATCTTATGAATTACATCTTGTATATATGCATACATCTTATCTATTTTCTTCTCTCTTCTTTTCTTGTCGAAGTCAATTTTGACTTCAAGAGCCTTTTCTTCAGCAGTACCAAAGTGTTTTGTCTTATCATCTAATGGAGCTTCAAGTAGTATTTTTGCATAAAGTTCAAAAATGCTATTATCCACTTCATATCCAAGCTCATTGATCCATATGATCCTAGGTTATACTGCCTCCATAAGAGTTTCATCAGTTTTCACCATAAAACAAATATCAGTGGAGTACTTCTCCACAATGTGCTTTGATATTCTTTCCCTCTATCTCATGTTTTCCTGAAATGTTTTTAAATAGCCCCAAAGATTTTCATCCCTGCCGGTACCAAGATTGATGATTGCTTCCTTGATTTGCATACCTTTCGATATGTCATGAGCCCAACTCTTCTTCCCTAGACTGGGTATCTCATTCATGAAGTAAAGCATTAAACAAACAATGAGATTTCTGAACCTAAAAGTTCCTTTCTTAACACTCTTAATCTTTCCAAGATTTATCATTAACTCACTTCTCAGCCATTCACATAAATCATACTTCTCATTATTCTTTAACATCTGATAAGCAACATTGATGCAAGAACTACTAACAGAGTTCAATCGACTTGATTGAGTTACCTTATAGCCAATTATCATGTTGACAAATTTCACATCTAAGTCCTTGATGGTGCTAACTCTCATAGATCTTCCATCATGGGTTGCGCTGGTGAGCTTCTCAACCACAGTGGTGGAAATCTTCTTGCCAGGTTCTTGTCTGACTTTGGGTAAGCTGGTGACTGCTTGAATTGCTTCCTTTGTGATCATGTAGGGCCTATCCAACCAGATGAACTCATTGTGAACCCTGCACAGAACATATCTGATCACCTCATCTTTGAATTCCAGTATGTACAGAATACCGGTTAACCCTAGATCCTCGATGATCTTATATTCCAGTTTGATTGTTCAGGAGTCTCCCAGTATCACAGATTGATACATGCCCTTAATCTCTTTTGTACCTGGATCCTCCAATGTGCAGTGAATGTATGCCCTTACATCTTCAACATACATCACGTCGTCGGGAACCCTAGAGAATGCCCCCACAAAGTCTTCTTTCTTAGCTATCTGGGGAACTTCCTTGAAAATGGGTCAGCCTATCCTTAACTTCAACAATAGTAGGATTTGCAATGAAAGTAGGAGCAGATGATATGGATGCCATTTTGAAGAAATACCTAAAAAATGATCGTCGGTGTGAATATTTGATTGCTTCTCCGATTATTGTTGGAAATCCTTTCAAAATGCCTTTGCTTGCTCTTAATCGCTTGAAAATCGCCTTTTCTTTTCTCTGGATTGCTTGAATGCTAGGTGAGTGAAAATGAATTCACTTTCTCCTTTTATCAACAAGTAAACCCTAATCCTTCACTATCATAAATGCTTCATGATGTACCCTACCGGATGTCGGCTTCATAGTTTTATGTCGGGTAAACCTTCATCAATGATTAAGACAACTCTCCAGATCTCTTTCAGATCTCCTCCGGGGAATATGCAAGATTTGCAATAGATTTGCCAACCCGTAAGGCGTATGCCTCAGTTATCGGTGGAATTTCCTGTCGGTGCAGGAATGCTCTGTTCTACCAGTGGAGTTACCAGTGTAGATCCATCTCCACTTGGTTCTTCAAACTTTCTAACCCATCTCTTGGTGCGATCTTTGTTGGTCCTCACAACTGGAATGGCGACTAGGTAATAAAACACAATTCAGAGATTGAATATCCTTGAATAGCTAACTTTCTTGTGGCAAAGGCTCATTTATTTATCAACTAGGGACATAAACTTGAAATGGGCCAGCACTATATGTGCACCAAGTTCATATTTCAACCTTTCTATATTACTGCAGGAAAGGAAATTATTCTAAAGTAAACACGAAAAATCTCAATGAACTAATACTTAATCTTACAACTGGAAATTACTTTAAACAATTATTATAAAATGATAAATTTCTGGCAAGCAACAAGAACTACTTTGGTGTTGTGGCTGCAGGAACAAACACAGGAACTGTTTCCAATAGCTGCAGGAACAGACAATTGCAGAAACAATTGTTACAAAAGTATGAAAACTAACTGGAACATACAAAGGATTACTCACCAAGTGGGCCCCCTTGAGTAAGTATCTCCAGAACTTCAGATTACAATTGTTTAAGCATTCAAAATCACATTGATCTCTTTATTTCATCTTGATGGTGAAAAATACATAAAATACCAGAAGACTGCGTATTACAAATATTATGGTCATTCTCTACTATCCCCAAGAGGAGAGAGATCCCTTTATTTATAAGAAAAATTATAACAAACTTCTAACTGATCGACCACATTCCTATAGAATAGGTGAACATGATTTTATTAATAAGAGAAGAAGAAGTTAGCGCAGGAAAAAAAAACAACATCTGTCTTGTAGCTAAGAAAATATAGCATGACTCGCTTCCTGGATCTAAGATCCACTAAGAACAGTTATAAATGTTTCATAAATTAGTTTGCTGAAGAACCGGTCAAGTGGCTTTGATCATTATTGCATTCCTCTGACTGGGTCTGCATTGTGGTTATATACTTGGTGCTCCTTTAAACCACCATTTAGTCTTTACTTCACCTTTGTTGATCCTGCATCATGATATTAATGTGCACAACAAACATGTGTATATACTAATGCTAACATGATATAATGTAAACCATATTTAAAATTGATTTTAGATATTTGCATAGATAAATCATTTAAGACCATTATATGACATCCTTAGGTATAAGTCAAACTAGTTTCAAAAACACTTAAAAGGTATCAACTTAGGAGAGTATTATAATCCAAATGTCAGCTAATCACAAGACCTAGGCAAGAGTATTATATAAAAAATATATCAAAATAGAGTCATTATTTATGCTCATCATCTTCCCCTAACCTAACTTCTTGCTGATCCTTTAGTAATAGGAAAATTTTGGATTCTGGCATTGATTCGGAAATTGCCTGGAGTAACCTGTCTAGAACCACCTGTAGATAAGCTCTAGTAGAATCCTTTCATTTTCTCCAATCTCTTCCACCTAGTACGTTCTAATGCTTCACTGTATGCTGGGTCACTGTCCCTGCATCCCATCAATGGCCATAGGAGGATTGGAGGTTGAAAACTGAGAGGCAGCCAATGACGTCCCTTTGTTCTTCCCAAGTGCATATACTTGGGTGCTTTGTTTAAAGTTGCATGGTAGTTTTGCATAGAGTGTGGCCCAGATTGCCTTAACTCATCTGGCAAGCTATTCTAGCATTGGACTATATGTCCTATTGCTACTTGTCCTTCCCTTGGAGCCATTTATTCATATTCCTTATACACTTCTTCCCTTAAGGGTAGGACATCCTTTGCATAATCTGGCTCGTATACAATCTTTTGCCAATCAAAATAAAGTCGCCTAGGTTCCCTTGATTTAGCCCTTAGTGAAAGCTCAATTTCTTCCCTGTTAGGCACCTGAAAATGCTCTCCCCTTGATATTTCATTTTGCATCCATGACATAAGAGCTCTCAATTGGATATCTCCAATGTAGAGGAGAGGGTTCCAATCAACATCGTTAGGAACGACATAGTTATGTACATAAAGTTCACAAAGTAGATTTTGAATTGCTGTAGGAGATGTCTGATAAGCACTGTAGAATTCCTCTGGTGTCTATAATGTGAGACTTAAATCCCTGACAATTATCATCATCTGGAAACTGATATGTTTTTCTCTTAAATACAGAGAGTAAACATGAGGAGGAGCTCAACATTGCATTAGTTGTGGTACCATGGTGGATACCGTTTCCACCTTAGCTTTAAGCTGAGAGATTTCCTCATCCTTTTGTTCAATAATTTTCTTCTGCCAGTCGATTATCATCTACATTTTTACCTTTTCCAATTCTCAATCCTCATAGAGAGAAAGTTCCACCGCATGACTAGTAAGGGAAGTAGGTGGCCTATGAATAGGTTCCCTAGGTTTCTTCTTTTCAACTTTTCTCCCTACTTCAATAACCTATTCTACAACAAATGCTAAGTTGTCCAGCCTTTCAAAACCTACTTCTTTCTAAGGCTGCTCAATATTTTGGAGTTCCCCCTCTTCTTCTAGCGATAGTTCCTATTCTTCCTCCCTATTTTGCAATTCTTCCTCTTTTTCTTGTTCCCTTTGGGGTTCATTAGGTGGAGAAGGAGGGACATTATTGTGAAGTGGAGTGTGTTGTTCTTATTCTGGGGATTCGATCAGGATGGTAATATTTGGCTATGTTGATTGGTCTTGGTTTTTAAGCTTTTTACGGAGCCTACCACTGCTTCTCTGAGATTTTCCTTTTTCGGCTGCAAAACTACTTCTTGTAGCCAACTCTTCAACCACTTCAATGGTTACTAGAGAAACTGGTTTTAAAAATTTCCTTTTCTTGGCCACGGGAGGGGGTAAATTCTCACTTTTACCTTTTTCTTCCTTATGTTCTATGTCAACCTATTTTTCTTTTCCCTTTTTCTTTCATGTGGCAGCCCTAGTTTTTCTTAGACTTTGAGAAGGAACCCCTACTGTAGCTTCTTCTTGTAAGGGTTCCTCTGCTACAGGAATATTTTGTTCTGATGATATCATGGAGGATAAGGGTTCAAGAGGGGAACTAGGTTTTTTAAGGTTTTCCAAATTTTCTTGTTCCTGAGATGGAAGTGGCTCCTCTATAACCACGTTCTCTACCCTAAACATTCTAATTTCAACAAATTCATTCCAAAGCATTGGAGAGACATCTCTCAAAGATCTTTCAACTAATATCTTAATTAGGCAATGATGAGAAACAAAGTGAGGCCTACCTTTCTGGGTCTATGTTGCACTTATGGAAAGAAGGTTGTACAATAGGCTTGGAACATTCATCCTTCTTCCATGGCGTAGATGACTTAGAAGCTTGAAGTGATGGGAATGCAGGCATGAGAACCTTCCTTCATAGGTTAAATACTTTAAAACATACAATGCTACAACTTTCCATTCAGGTGGAAGAGATTCTCGCCTAGTTCCGTGTCTATCTACTACTAATGGGGGGTCTCCTGGATGTGTAAATTTTGCTCTTGCACTACGTGCGTCCTTGGATTCTGAGTACTTCTCCTTGTCAGTTGGTAACCCAATTACCTCTGCTATCCGTTCCTCTGTAACCACCCCTCTCAAACCTTTTACCTGGGCTTCTCCATTTGAAAGTGTGCAGGTAAATTACCTTACAATTTCCTCATTAAACTCTGTCAGCTTGAAAAAATAATCCAGCCATCCACTGTTATAGAATATTGGCTCACAATCTTGGTCCTAAAGAAGGACTTCATGGACTGTCAGCTCATGATGAATAGGTGGACCACCCATTGTAGTGATAGAACTTTCTACTTTATCATGGCATAAATAAACCCAATTTCTACACTAAGTTCTGCACTACAATATACTCAATGTACCTTTACTTGGTCGGAACCTAGTTGCAATCTAAAAATAGCTCCAAGCAGACAAAAAAGCAGAATACAAGATATCACCTCAAACTAGAAATTTGAAAAATAAAATGCAATCTGAGAGGACATAAGAATTATCTGCTAGAGTCATTATTAGCATACTCCCCCCCCCCAACCTAAGGTTTAACAGGTGTCCACACATGCAGAGGGGGATCGAAAAAAGGCACTATGCAAAATATCATAATTATAGTTAATATGGTTTAATTATATACATGCAACAAAAATAAATACACATGAGTGTACTTGACATCACATACAAGTGATTGCAACTTGAAGACATTGAGCCATCATGCATGGAAAACGAGGCGAAAATGGATGGAGTGAAAGGAAAGAAATGAGTGAATATAGAATGGAATATTTATTATGCAAAAAAGTACTTCCTCCAAATGTGGAAGTATTTATTATGATCACATGGCAAAGATTTTAAGATGGAGTGGTGATGGCAAAGTCGTTGCCAGTTGCTGCAGGAATCTCTGCATGCTTGGCAATGGAAAACTACTATAGAAAGTCATCTTTGTTGAGAGGTTTATGGTACAAGCACAACTAATGACCATTGACTAACAATTTAAACTTAACAAGATCTATTGTAGATAATCTAACAACACCATTAGATAATGTTTCAACTATCTCATAAGGTCCTAACCACTGTGTTTGTAATTTTCCCAAATTATCTTTATACCTCGAATCGTAGAAAAGATCCCAATCACTTGGCTTGAATGATTTATCTTTGATATAGCGATAATGCCACTTTATGCCCTGGTTTTGAACAGATTCAGTATGTTGTAGGGCATACTTTCTTATCTCATCCAAGGCATTAAGTTGCAGGAGCCTTTCCTCTTGTGCTACAGAAAGAGACATATTTAAGGAAATAACTATTCTCAAGGTTTTATGATCAAATTCTACAAGCATCATTAATTTTGTCCCATATAACATTTCAAATGGTGTAAACCTTGTTGTATTTTTCCAGATGGTTCTATAGGCCCATACAACTTCAAATAATTTGCTAGACCAATCTTTTCTGTTGAGTGCTACTATTTTGGTCAATATTGATTCAAGCTCCCTGTTAGTGATCTCTACTTGTCCATTAGCCTGAGGATGATGAGGAGTGGATTTACTATGCTTGACATTGTGTTCATTAACTAGGGCTGTGATCAAAGTGGAAGTGAATTGTGCCCCTTGATGTGTTACTATTTCTTGAGGAATTGCATACCGAGTGAAGATTTCTTCATATAAAAATTCTGCTACCTTATTATCTTTGGCATGCTTGAAGGCTTTGACCTCTACCCATTTAGTGACATAGTCGGTACAAACAAGAATGTAGGATCGACCATTTGATGATGGATCAATTGGCCCAACAAAGTCTAATGGTGTAACAACCACCATTTGTCAAATGGTGTAACAACCACCTGAGGGTGTAGAGGCATTTCATCAAACCGAGTTGGTCTTCCCATTCTTTGACATCTGTCACATTTCCTGGTGTATTTGACTGCATCCTTGTGCAAGGTTGGCCAATAATACCATGTAGTTAATATCTTGAGAGCTATTCTTTTGGCTCCAAAGTGACCTCCACAAGGCTCATCATGATAGGTGTGAAGTATATCATATGTCTCATCTTCCCTTACACAATGCCTCATAACTTGATCTGGCCCTATATAAAATAAGCAATATGCTATCCATGAGAAGTTGAAACTCTTTTCTACCAACAATCTGTTTTTCTTTGGGTGAGAAATGTTGGGGTATCTTGTTAGCTATGAGGTATTTAGCTATGTCAGCATACCATGGAATATTCAAAGTGATGGAAAACAAATGCTCATCTAGAAAAGAATCATCAATGACCTCAGTATTGTCTGGTGTTTGAATCCTAGATAGAAAATCTGCCACTGCATTTGCTTTCGCTAGTTTATCTATGATAGTAATATCAAATTCTTGCATTAACAACAACCATCTTGCCAATCTACCTATAATGGAGCTTTTGATCATGAGGTACCTGATGGCTGCATGATCAGTATGCACAAATATTTGATATCCAATTATATAGTGTTTGAACTTATTAAGGGCATAGATGACAACTAACATTTCATTTTTAGTAACAGTATAATTCAGTTCTGGTCCTTGCAAATTTTTACTGATATAATAAATTGCATTTTCCAAAACTCCTTGCTTCTACCTTAAAACTGCTCCTATTGCAAAATCGGATGCATCTGTATGAATGTGAAAAGGAATTGACCAATCAGGTCCTTTAAGCACATGGCCCTGGGTTAAGGCTCCTTTTAGTTTAGAAAATGCTTCGTCGCATGCAACTGTCCATTCAAAATCAACATCCTTTGTCAATAGAGAATACAATGGCCCTGTTATTTGACTAAAGTCCTTGATAAATCTCCTATAGTACCCTGCATGGCCTAAAAAACTTCTTACATCCTTTTGTTTGGTAGGGGTAGGAAGAGCAAGTAATACTTTAATTTTAGCTGGATCTACTTGAATACCTGATTGAGAAATACAATGCCCCAACACTATTCCTTCTTGCATCATCATAAAACATTTTTCACTATTTAGGGATAAATTGTGATCTTCACACTGCTGCAACACTTTGGTCATATTTTGTAATGCCTCCTTAAATGTAGTCTCATAAGTAGTAAAGTCATCTGTGTAAATTTCCATACAATCATGGGATATGTCTAAAAATATACTGAGGACAACCCTTTGAAAGGTTGTAGGAGCATTACATAAACCAAAAGGAAGGACTGAATAGGCATATGTGCCCCAAGGGCAGGTAAAGGTGGTCTTTTCCCGATCTTCCAGAGCTATTTTGATCTGATTATAACTACTAAACCCATCCAAAAATTAAAAAGTATTGCTTACATGCTAGGGAATCTAACACTTGATCTATGAATGGAAGTGGGAAGTTATCCTTTTTGGTAGTAGTGTTGAGCTCCCTATAGTCCACACAAACTTTCCATTTCCCTCCTTTCTTTGGAACTATAACTAGAGGAGAAACCCATTGACTGTCTTGAATAGGGTAAATGAATCCTGCATGAAGAAACTTTTGTAGTTTCTCTTTAACTATTTCCCTTAAAGCAAGATTAATCCTTAGCTGAGGCTGTCTAATTGGTTTACAATCCTCTCTTATATAAATCCTATGGGTACACAATGTAGGATTTAATCCTTTCATGTCATGATAATCCCATGCGAAATCTTGTTGTTGGGCTTTAAGTAATTCTGTTAATGACAATCTTTGATCTGGTGCTAATTGACTATTGATATTCAAATTTCTTCCTGCAACAACCTCTATTTGAGTTACTAACTCAACATTAGATATTTCAGACAGACAAGAGGTTTGAATCTCTCATGGTAGAAATGTGTGAAACATATATGTGGCTGCAAGAGAATCTAAAGAGCCTATAGATGGAAGAAGAGTGTGCAGAGGACTTACTGGTATACCTAATGATGGTTGAGCTACTTCATAATTATTTCTTATGATGTTAGAGAGTACCGTATCATCCTCCTGAAATGCTATGAATGGTTCCCTTGCTAACATCATTAGTTGTTGAACAAAATTAATTTCCTCTACTTCTTCTCCTATGTCTGGCTATACTATTCACTCTTGATCAAGTTGTGGTTGTGTTGGAGAAGAGTGCAAGTGTCTTAGTAGTAATACCGTCTGAAATTGTCATATCCCCTGATTTGCAACCTATATATGCATCAACTGTTGTAAGCCAAGGTCTTCACATAATAATTGGATATCCACCTAATGTTTCCTTAGGAGAGATGATTATAAAATGAGCCAGATATTCCCAACAATCTAATGTGACAACAATATCTTCAACCATCCCTTTAGGCCGAACAATAGAGCTATTAGCAAGCTGCAGGACCATTGGAGTTGATCTAAGACTAGCAATGCTGAGTTGCTGCATGACATCCTTATTCATCACATTTATGGCGGCTCCTAAGTCTATCAAGGCATTTTTAAGTTTAGTTCCATTAATAACTACCTTTACAATAGGGCTACCCGGGTCAGAATATTTAGGGAGCAATTTTTCCTAACATAATATCAGCCAATTGTCCTACTACATGCACTGTTTTTGGGTCTTTTTTCTTTCTCCCGAGTTTCTTCAAACATGCCTTTTTAATAGCTTTTCCATAAATGGGAATATCTTTAATAGCTTGAAACAATGGAATCTTGACACATGTGTTTTAGCTGATCTATAAGATCAAAAGCTATATCATCCTGCTACCTAGACACTTCTACTTGTAATCTTTGAGGAAATGGGGGAATTCTTATAGGTGTATCTGAAGTTTTAGATTGTTGAACCTGCTCGAGGTTTCCGAATTTATCAGGTATGGTTTCCTAAGCAGTCTCCTCTGATGGTAACTCTGTTATGACTGGAGGAAATGGAGTAGGTAGTGTTGTCCCTGACTGTAAATGAATATCACTTATATTGAGAGAGTATGCAGGATAGTTATTAGGATTAGTCAAAAAAACTTGTTGTTGCTGGTGTGGTTTGTTATTTGGATTTGGCACAGGATGAGTTGACAGCTGGGTTGGCTTGGATGGAGTGGCATTAGGAGCTGGTGGCATTAAAGTTGGTTGTTGGGGCTGTTGTTGTGGTTGCAGGAAACCTAATGACTGGTTTGCCCATTGTTGTCCTCCCCTCCATTGTGGTGACTATTTCCAGTTATCTTGAGGGGGAGACCAATTCCCTTGTGGTTGCTTCCATTGAGATGAGGGACTCTGATAATTAGGCCATGTGTTTTGAGAGTTATTCCAAGACTGAGGAGTATAACTTCTAAAATTTTGGGAATATGGAGGTTGCCACTGATTGTTTTGTGTATTGAAATTCATGTAAGGATTAGAAAATGACAATGGATCTTGTGGCATACCTTGCCTTGGAGGCCAAGGCCTTTGTTGTGCAACATAAAAGAGTTGTTCATCATCTCCATAGACAGGCTTGAAATATGGGGAACTTTGTTGGCTATCAATTTTAGGTAATAGTTTATATCTACAGTCCTTCTTCTTTTGTCGATGATAAGTTGATGCTTTGACATGTTTTTTTATCACAACTCTTAGGTTTTTGGCATCTTTTGGGTTGCATTGTGATAGTAAAGTATTGTGAATTGACTATATGTAATCCATGTTTTAAATATGAACTTATGAAATCATGTTTGAACTTTGTCGGTTAATTCCTGCAGCCATGCCAATTTATTCCTATAGCCAAATGATTTGTCCCTGTGATATGCGGATTATTTAGGATAATGTCATATGTGAGTTAATTAATGTATTATTTGAGTAAGATACATATGCATTTCCTTGTATGTTGTTTTTGTTTTAGTGCAGATAATAATTGATGCTGCGGTGGATGATTTTCTTTTGCACCTAAGGACTGGAGAATCACATTCAGATAACTGGAGGTCAAATTGAAGGGGATTCGAGCAAGCGCAATGTATGGCATAATCGGAGCAGTTATACTTCACCATGGAAATTTAACTCTAGTGCATATTGAATTCGCAAAATATTGCTTTGGCGTGCAAAGACTATGGTTCGATTTCAGGATCCATGGTTCCTGCAGCCATGCTCTCAGTTATCTCCTTCATCTGAAAATAATCCGCCTCTTCTTCTGGGTGTAATTTGAGTTGTCCATTGTAATTGATCTTTTCTTTATAATAAGCTCTTCCTTCTTTCTTAGAGTTAGACAAGATGGAAAGAAATTGAGCAGAGTTTTGACAAGCATTCTAAATTTTCTCTTTTAGAATATGTAATCATTTTCAGGAAGAAATGAATAAAGAATATGTTGTTCTGATCTGTTAAAAGTATTTTGCTGGAAGTTTGATATCACTCATCCAAGGGGGCCCACTTGGTGAGTGATCCTGTGTTTATGATCATTGAAGTTAGTTTTTACTTAGTTGCAGTAGAAATTCATGACTGGATTGTTCCTGCAGCCACTGGAAATAGATCCGTTGACTGTTCCTGCAGCCAAGACAGAATAGTGTGATTTTTGTTATTTTCATTAGATCATTCCAGTAGTGTTTTGTGAAGCTTTCATGTAGTCTTTTATGATTTCTATTCCTACCTTTCCTTTCTACATAATGTTAGTTACTGCAGTAATGCAAAATAATCATTTAAGGAGCTTAGTGAATATATATTGTGGACCCATTTCAAGTTTTACGTTCCTGGATTGATAACTAAATGAACACCAGTCATGAAAATAGTAAACTCTACCATATGAATGTCCAAACTTCGGATTGAGATTTCAATTAGAGGTATTATTATTATCATTATAGTTGGGGTAGACATTTTTGGTGTCGTTGCCTGGGATGGTGTCAAGCTAAGAACCTTTTATGATTATTTTAGTTTCTAGTTAATTGTTTGAAATTTCATGAATTTGCATGCATAATAGAAGAAGAGATGCCAGAGGTAGATTTTTGCCCACTCATCCTACTCATACAGAAGATAATTTCCCAGATATAAACCCTTTTGCTGTACTATATCAAGTCCCACAAAATTTGAATCACCCTGAGTTTGAATCTCCAGAAGGTAGTCTTCAGTTCCTTTTTAGTCCACAAGAAGAAGAATTTCCTATAGTAACAACCCCCACAAGTCCAATGCGAGGGAACCCACCTTCTGTTGGGAATAATCCACCACCACCACCTGGTCCAACATTTGAGTTTCCCATCTCTGACCAGAATGATAATGCTAACCTCAAGAACATTCCAGCATCTTCACTTCCTAAATTCTATGGGTTGGTGACAGAGGATCCAGATACATTTCTATTTGAGTTTGATGTTCTCTGCAGGAGTTTTGACTATACTACAGATGCCCATAGACTCAAAATTTTTCCAACCACTTTGAAGGAGTCATCCTTAAGATGGTTTATGAGCTTGGGTAGTAGCACAATCAACACATGGGATGAGATGAAACTATCGTTTCTTGAAAAATACAAAGATTATTGTAGAGGCACTGATCATCATGGGGATGATATCTTTAGAATGACACAAACTGAAGATGAGAGCCTTGAGGATTATCTGGAAAGAGTTTTGTTTAGTGTCAAGAAGTACAAGCATAGTACTCTGAATGAAGATTCCCTCAAATTGATATTCTTGAGGGGTATCAGTGATGAATGCACTGATTCCTTAGATCTCATGGGAGGAGGTGACATTACACAATCTACTTGGGCTGAAATAGGACAAATTTGCAAGAAGTATTCCAGATCTACTTCTAAGAAGAATAGGAGATTTAAGCCAAGGGCACCATCATCAGCATCTGGAATTGGAGTTTCTAGATTGGAACTTAGCCATCTGTTAAAAGATTTCAAGGAGGACATTATAAACAATATGGCTACTCAGTTGGATACATTGGTAGCTAAGAAGAAGCATGAGGAAGCTGATGCATTTCTTGCAGAATTCTATCCTCATTGTAAGCAGCAGAAGAAAGATTGCAGATGTAAGATGGTTGCAAATGTTGAAGTACCTGATTTCAAACCAATTCAAGGTGAGGATGAACAAGTCTTCTATGTTGGTCAAAGAAGACCAAATTTTCAAAGACAAGGTATGCCACCCGATCCACTTTCCTTTTATGGTTCTAGTGGTAATTCTTATGCACCAAATAAACAATAGCAACCATAGTATTCTCAAAATTTTGGTAACTATCCACATTGGTATGGATCACAAGGTCAAGGACAATAATTTGCTAATCAAATCCCCTAGTGGCAGCAGCCATAGGGAAACTGGTATCCACCTCAGGGTCCAGGGAACTAGTTTCAAGGGAATTGGTAACCTACCTCTCAATGGAAGGGAAACCCATCATGGCCATCCCAATCTTCTGGATATCAGCCCCTTTCTTAGCAGCCACAACCTCCGACTTTAATGCCTCCTCTTGCGGTTACAACTACACCTCCTAAGCCAAGTTGCCTACTCAACCATTGCCTAATCCAAATATCAAATCTTAGCAACAACAACAAGCTTATTCAGTTGATGCTAATCAATACCCAGCCTATTCTTTATCACTAGATGATATTCACCTCCGATCTGGGACAACCCTATTGGCATATGGACACTCCAATGAGACATTGTGTGTGATTGAAGGTTTTGTCATTGATGGCAACCTTGCAATCCTATGGCACCGGCAAGACATTATACCGGCAAAGCATTACACAGGAAACCTTGCAATCCTATGGCACCGACAAGACATTATACCGACAAAGCATTACACAAGCAACCTAACAAGATAGTGCACCGACATCACCAAGATCAATCTACACTGGCACCGGCACAAAAGAAAATATGTACACCGACACAAAAGAAAATATGTATACCGGCACAGAGGCTAACAGGATTTTTGATATGTAATATTCTGTTTATTATTGTAAGCCAACTTGGAAAATTGTAAAATGACTCTTTTATATAAAAGAGATCATTGTAGACATTTGTTTGATATGGATAGGAAGCATAAAGAAAATTATAAGGCAGACCTAATGTGCGAATTGTAGGTCAAGGGTATATGTAAAGAACAGAGCAAGAACTGGTACTGAATCTGGCATTGAAGATGCTATTGTAAAGCAGTACAGATCATTGGATTTGCATAATTCTCATTGTAAGTCAGTGTGACTTCTTATTGAGCAGTGTGCTCTAGGCAGTTGGCCTTCCTGCATGTGCAGGCCCCTATTGTAAGTAATATTCTCTTATTGTCCAGTAAGTGAATATTGTGGGTCACAAATCCCACCGAGGTTTTTCCCACACCAGGTTTCCTCGTTAAACATCTTGTGTTATGGTGTTCTTTTCATGTGGATGTTTCTGATTATGTTATTTACATTAATTCTTGCATACTAGTATACTGTTACTTTATGTTCTGCATATTCAGTTTTAAGAAAATCTCATTACCGGTCAGATACTGATTCACCCCCCCCTCTCAGTATCTGTGGGAACCCTAACAATTGGTATCAGAGCCCGGTCCTCTATTTTCAAAAGCCTAACAACTTGAGGAAGATCTTGACACCGGTAAAGATGGAAAATCTGATGAAGCAACTTGAAGGAGCTCTTACTGACTATGATGCAGAGAAGTTGAAAAATATCAAATTAGAAGATGATTTAAAAGCAGCTCAGGACATTATTCAGGCACTTCAAGAAAATATTACTGTTACAAGAAATAAGAGAAGAGAACTTTGTGAAAAATTGCAAAATGAGAATGATGAAAAGGAATCACTAAATGATATGATAAGCAAATTGAAACAAGAGATCATGACAACAAAAAATGAAATGCAGGATATGACTATGAGATTTTGCAAAGAGATTGAGGATAGAAAGAAGAATGAAGAAGAATTGACCAGAAGACTAAGTGATGCAGCAAATGAGAACACAAGACTTAGCTATGAAAATGACATGTTGAAAACAGATCTGATGCATACTCAGAATGACTCGAATGAACTAATGAGACAAAAAGAAATCTTGGAAAGGGAATTGGAAACTGCAAATCAACACAAAGAAAAATTCAAGAAAAGCTCAGAAGAACTTGGTACCTTATTGAAGAATCAAAAACCCAAAGGTGACACTTCTGGAATTGGATTTGAATTTGGAGAAAGCTCCGGTACTGCAAATACCCAGGATCACAGCAAACCGGTAAGACCTTCTAATACTTACAAATTCAATGGAAAATGCTTTAACTGCAATAAATATGGTCATAGGGAAAATGAATGTAGATCTAGGAATTTTTAGAATATCAATCCTCCCACCAGTCAATGCTCCAAATGCAACAAAATTGGTCATAACTCTGAAAACTATAGAATGAATGTAAGATGTTATGTTTGTGGAAGATTTGGTTATTTATCAAATAAATGTAGGACACAAACTAGCATAGGTTATGGGAAAGCTATTCAGAAGAATAATGTAACTTGTTATGCATGTAACAAGATTGGTCATATTGCTAAATTTTGTAGAAGTAAAGGTACATCGGTAGATAACAAAAGTACTAGTTTGAAAGGTAAAGAAAAGGTTGAAGAGGTTAAGCAAGAATTCTCAAAGCAATGGATTAGAAAAGGTGATCTAAATATTGGGGATACTCCTCCACTGGTAGAACCAACAAATGCTCCACCGGCAGGACAGAGCAATGCTCCACCGGCAGGATGTTCTTCATTAAATTGAAGAAAATTATCTTGAGGGTTTGGCAATCTAATGACACGTGCTATTATTCCCTCGGTTAGAGAAAAGAAGTTGAAAATCATTCATTACCGACAAATAAAGTTGAGCTAATACATTACCGGCAAGCAATTAATGTGGTAGGTAGCATAAAAGACTTTATAAAATAAGGTTTTGGCTCCATTTCATTTCACCGTGAATTTAAACTTTCAGAGAGCGTGAAGATTTCCGAGCTAAGGCATTCCGAGCAAAGAGGCAAAGCACTTTAGCAATCAATCCATCCAAAGGCAGAAAAAGGTATTTATCATCATGGCATCCTCCTCTGCACCTGAATTCATAGCAAACCCTACAATAGTCGAGGTTATAAAACGACCTAGGCCCGTGTTTCAGCTAGTTCCTGAGGTAGCTAAGAAAGATGACAATACAGGTGCTTTTTCCCAAATTCCAAAAGGTGTTGTTTATGCAGAAGACCCTAGAATGTATATTCATTGCAACATAGAGGAATTAGGTGATGAAGAAATTAAAAACATGTATAAGACTGTTATATGTGACAATTTTGGAAATGTGAAACCTGAACATAAAATTGTTGAAACCCTAGGATTCACTGAAATCCTCTACATTCCTGAATTCCCCAAGGAAGTGGTTAGGATAGTTCTGAGCAGGGTACATGGTTCATTCTTTTGGCTTGACTCAGTGCATAAAATTATAAAGGAAGCTGTGAAAGCAGTAACAGGGTTACCCTCCACCGGTAGCAGACCCGACAAAACCAAGAAGGTCTCCAATGACTTAGTAACAAACTTAACTGGTGCAACATCCGACAAGAGATCATTGAGGGTTAATGATGTGACCGATACAAATGTTAGATTTGTTAGCATGATTTTAGGTTACAAAGCAACTCATGCTAATAGGCTTAACTCAGTTTCCAGTTTATGCATAAAAAGTGCTTATGACATGGTTAAGGACAATGTAAAAATTGATATCTGTGAATGGTTAAAGGATGAGTTAATTGACAATTTAGCAAAAAACAAGAAGGATAAGAAAGGAACCTTTAGATTTGGAAATTTACTTGTATGCTTAATGCTACATATAACCAAACAGGCTCCCGGTATAGACAACAAGGATTTTGGATTTGACATACCGGTAGGAAAACAATTATTTGACTTATTCAACATGGGTGAAAACAGAGAGAAGAATATCAATGAGTATTTTCAAGCACTAAAGGTCAGAATGAATAAAAGAATCAGACTATCACAGGAAATTGTCAACAAATACAAGGATGATATATGTTTTGTAATAAAAAAGGATGAGATCTGGATGGAAGCAGTCATCCCAAGGACAGTCTGGGTAACAGAGATGGGGTATGAAACAGATGACCACATAGTGGAAACTTATGCCAAAGCACTTCTGGAAGCCCCCAATGAACCAAAGGAAGAAGTATTTGGTAGTCCTGAGACCATAGAAAGTCAAATTCAATCTAAGAAGAGAGTGAAAAAGGTTGAGGCATTTGTGAGAAAAGGATCCAGACAAGCAAAAGCCATAAAGGAAGATGTATTAAAGAAAACTGGCATAACTGAAGATGAGTTGGCAACCCAACAACCTGAAACTCATCTATCACCAGTAGATACTTCCTCAGAAGGAGATATGCCAACAACTTTTAAAAGAGTTGTCAGGAAAAGAGACCCCTCACTGGCAACCACTCCTTCACCTAGAAGGACAAGACAAAAGCAACAAGCCATGAGATCTTTGGTCAAGAAAGTCACACCTAAGAAGAAGCTGATCCCCAAAAAGAAGAAGAAGACAAAAACTGACTTGGCCCCTCTTGACATATTACTGAATGAGATCACAAAGGAAGGTAAATTCAAAAACATAGGGAAAATCTATGACACCCTATCAGATGATGAGAAAGGACAAGTTGAGGAGAGTGTTATATTACACATGGACATGTATAAAAAGTTTTTGATGCAAGTCCTAAATGAAATTCTTGATGATCTATACAAAAGACTTGAGGCCAGAAGGCAAGGAATAATTGAGTTGGATAAGAAAATTAAAATAGAAAAATTACTTGCAGTATACCCGGTTAACTCACCTAAGGAAATTGATGATCTGATAGCTCAGGCCAACCGGACAGTTTTTTCCACTGCACACCAGCAAATTTCACTAATGGCAGGTAGAGTTATAGAAGTTTCAAAGGAAACAGAAAATGGTTGGGATATATTCTTGATTGAAAAAGAAAAACAAGAAGAATATAGGAATCCTAAGCCCATTCTGGTATATCAGAAGGACAAAGGGAAAGGTAAAGTTGGTGGACCACCAAGTATCAAGATTAGAGACAACTTACCCCCACCTCCTTTAAATAATCCACTGGTAAAAACAACAACTACAGAAGATCAACCGACAACTGAGAGTATGGATACAGAGGATAATAATCCTAATCCTGAAGTCCTATATACTGTGAATGTTGATACTCAGAAGATCAACATAGTGGTAGATAAGGATACACGAGATAAATCAGGTATAGCCAAAGAGCCTCCGACAACAGGAAACATAGAGCAACCGGCAGCAGATACAGAGAAAAAGGTGGAATCTGGAACACAAATAGAGAAACCAACAGAGCTAAAGGCTCCAGAATAGATGCCACCGGTAAGAAATGAAGCAGAAAAACCAGTGCTTAAAGAAATGCAGACACAAATAGACCTACCAGAGGTCAATACTAGCATGGTCACTTCCACCGGCACTCAGTTTGTTGGGTCACCATCAAATGTGACTGAGGTATTACTTGAATCTATCAAGAAAATAACTGATTATAGTTCACAAGCTTATAAAGTGATAGATGATTCAATTCCATTTTTGAAATCAATAGCTCCTAATTGTAATATAGACAATAAAGATTCTTTAGGCTAGTTGGATACACTTTGTAAATATATTTCTAGAAATTTTGAGCAAACAAAGGTAGAATCGGTAAAGGAAATTTTAGAAAAAGAGAAAAATAAATTCTTTGAGGAAGGAATAAAGAAGTGTAACAAGGAATTTGACACACTTCTACCGGAATTGTGCAATTTATTGAAAGAGTACAAAACTCTGTACAAAGACACCTGTAAGACAAACTTTTTGACCGTAGATGTAGACAAAAAGATGAGCAAGGTACAGGAAGAGATCAATAAACTTGCAGATAATTTTGTTAACTCACCCGATACATTATCAGTTTTTGAGGAAAAGATAACAAATTTTGAGGAAGAATTGCTCAAATTAGAAAGAGAGAAAGAGAAAATAATAAACAAGGCAAAATTCTTGAGATCTAAACTAAGTCCAAGATTGGACTATTTAGCATCTCTGCGGAAGGAAGTCTCAGAGGCACTAACATAGGGAAGCAAAACACTGGTAGAGCACTTGCAACATCTCACCGGTACAGTATACAGAACTGAGATAGCAATAAAAGACATCAAGAAGTTTATGGATGGTATAAACTTAATTTTGGGAGATATTCTTCAGATAATAACTACCTAACTACAAGGATGAGGTTATGGATTGGTGCAACTACAAAATCTACTAACCTTTGTCATTGATGCCAAAGGGGGAGTAGTAGGATGAGAAAATTCAAAACACAGGGATCACATGCTCAAAGGGAGCTCTCACATTTTTGGTAACATTTTTGGTCTACACATTTTTTGGATATCTTTTGAAATTTCTCATGAGTGTTGCCATCAATGCCAAAGGGGGAGATTGTTGGCATATGGACACTCCAATGAGACATTGTGTGTGATTGAAGGTTTTGTCATTGATGGCAACCTTGCAATCCTATGGCACCAACAAGACATTATACCGGCAAAGCATTACACAGGCAACCTTGCAATCCTATGGCATGGGCAAGACATTATACCGGCAAAGCATTACACAGGCAACCTTGCAATCCTATGGCACCGGCAAGACATTATACCGGCAAAGCATTACATAAGCAACCTAACAAGACAGTGCACCGACATTAGCAAGATCAATCTACACCGGCACCGGCACAGAAGATGTACACCGGCACAAAAGAAAATATGTACACTGACACAAAAGAAAATATGTATATCGGCACAGAGGCCGACAAGATTTTTGATATGTAATATTCTGTTTATTATTGTAAGCCGACTTGGCAAATTGTAAAATGACTCTTGTATATAAAAGAGATCATTGTAGACATTTGTATGATATGGATAGGAAGCATAAAGAAAATTATAAGGCAGACCTAATGTGCAAATTGTAGGTCAAGGGTATATGTAAAGAACAGAGCAAGAACTGGTATTGAATCTGGCATTGAAGATGCTATTGTAAAGTAGTACAGATAATTGGATTTGCATAATTCTCATTGTAAGTCAGTGTGACTTCTTATTGAGCAGTGTGCTCTAGGTAGTTGGCCTTCCTGCATCTGCAGGCCCCTATTGTAAGCAATATTCTCTTATTGGCCAGTAAGTGAATATTGTGGGTCACAAATCCCACTGAGGTTTTTTCCACACCAGGTTTCCTCATTAAACATCTTGTGTTATGGTGTTCTTTTCATGTGGATGTTTCTGATTCTGTTATTTACATTAATTCTTGCATACCGGTATACTGTTACTTTATGTTCTGCATATTCAATTTTAAGAAAATCTCATTACCGGTCAGATACTGATTCACCCCCCCCTCTCAGTATCTATGGGAACCCTAAAAAACTCTACCTAATCCCTCTCATCCAGTTATTACTGAGGTACAAGAAGAGCAACCAATCTTTGATCCTAAAGATATAATACCTCAAAATCAAATATTACCACCATTTCCCCATAGATTGAAAGACAAAGAAGTTTCCACTGAACAACAACAAAGCTTTGATATTCTTGATCAACTGAAGCACATTTGTGTTAAAATTCCATTGTTGCAAGCAATAAAGGATGTCCCTATATATGGTAAGGCATTAAGAGAAGCATGCCTAAAGAAACCTGGCAGAAAGAAAAAGTATCCACAAACGGTTCATGTTATGGGTCAATTGGCTGATATTATGTTAGGAAAAATTGCTATTCCAAAGTATTCTGATCCAGGTAGTCCTGTTGTGAGTATAGTCATTAATGGTGATCAAATAAAAAATGTTTTAGTTGATCCAGGGGCAGCCATTAATGTAATGACAAGGGAAGTAATGAAACATCTAGAGATTGATAGTTTAAGGGCTACACCCACAGTTCTCTAACTTGCTAATGGCTCTGTAGTAAGACCCGATGGTATCATAGAAGATATAATAGTTATTCTAGATTCCTGAGAATATCCTACAAACTTTATGATTTTATCTCCAAAAGCAACATTGGGGGGATATCCAGTCATTTTGGGAAGACCATGGCTTGCCATAGCTGATGCATATATTGGGTGTAGATCAGGAGACATGACTATTTTAGATGGTAGTTCTACAAAAACATTAGCCTTGTATTCCCAACACAACCTCAGCTTGAGCAGCAGCAGGTTGTTTGGCCTATTTTGGGAGAGGAATCTAAAGAAATTGACTCTATTAATCACCTTATGATGATTAATCGAGTTCCACTCATGCAGTTATATGATGAAGAATCAATTCTTTATAAGGTCTTGATAAATGAATTAATAGAAGACCAAGAATTGTAGGAATTGGTTCTGAATATTGTAGGTTTGGACTTTCCTATAGCCACTGATATCTTGCATACCTTGTTGCCGCAGGAATTGTCTTATTCTCATTTTTATGATATAAATCAAATTGATCTTACTATCAAGATAGAGGTGGAATTGAATAAATATTTGAACATCAATAAGAATATAGCAGATACTCAAAAGGATAGCCTAGTGGACTTGCTGAAACTCCATAGAAATGCTTTTGCATGGGATTACAAGGATATGAATCGAATTGATCCATCAGTTTGTACTCATTGTATTTACATAAAGGATGAGTGTTTCCCCCTCAGACAACCTCAAAGAAGAGTCAACCCTGCCTTGAAGGAGATAGTTAAAGAAGAATTGCAGAAATTGTTGAAAGCTGGGTTTATCTATCCTATCTCTGACAATCAATGTGTACCACCTTTGGTGATAGTTCCTAAAAAGGGAGGTGAATGGAGAGTATGTGTTGATTATAGAGCCTTGAACTTAGCCACAAGGAAGGATCTGTTGGCATATGCACACTCCAATGAGACATTGTATGTGATTGAAGGTTTTTTCATTGATGCCAAAGGGGGAGTAGTGGTATAAGAAAATTCAAATATCACAGGAATCATATGCTCAGGGGGAGCACACATTTTTGGTAACATTTTTGGACTTCACATTTTTTGATACACTTTTGAAATTTCTCATGAGTGTTGCCATCGATGCCAAAGGGGGAGATTGTTGGCATATGCACACTCCAATGAGACATTGTATGTGATTGAAGGTTTTGTCATTGATGGCAACCTCACAATCCTATGGCACCGGCAAGGCACTACACTGGCAAGACATTACACCGGCACTCAGGACACCGGCACCGACACAGAGAAAGGAAGCATATCGGCATAGAGGCCGATAGGATTTTTGATATATTATATTTTGTTTATTATTTGAAAAACTTTGTAAGCCGACTTGCTATCATTGTAAAATGACTCTTATATATAAAAGAGATCATTGTAGACATTTTGTAAGTAAGTGATCATGTAAGCGAAAAAGTAAGGAGAAAAGATTAAGCAGACCTATTATGCAAAATATAGGTTAAGGGGTATATGTAAAGAACAGAGTAGGAACCGGTACTGAATCTGGCATTGAAGATGCTATTGTAAAATAGTACAAGTTATTGGATTTGTATAATCCACATTGTAAGTCAGTGAGACTTCCCATTTGAGCAGTGAGCTCTAGGCAGTTGGCCTTCCTGCATGTGCAAGCCCCTATTGTAAGTAATATTCTCTTATTGGCCAGTAAGTGAATATTGTGGGTCACAAATCCCACCAAGGTTTTTCCCACACTGGGTTTCCTTGTTAAATCATTGTGTTATGGTTTGATTTTTCATGTGGTTTCTTTTATTTCTGTTTATTGCATTATTTCTTGCATACCAGTACACTGTTACAATATGTTTTGCATGTTTTAAGTTAAGAAATTCTAAATACCGGTTAGATACTGATTCACCCCCCCTCTCAGTATCTGTAAGTTTCCTAACAAGATCATTTTCCACTGCCATTTGTGGATCAGGTATTGGATTCTCTTGCTGGTAAGAGATATTTTTCATTCCTGGATGGATTTAGTGGCTATAACCAGATACATATAGCTCTCGAGGATCAGGAGAAAACAACATTTACTTGCCCATGGGGCATGTATGCATATTCTGTTCTTCCTTTTGGGTTGTGTAATGCTCCAACCATTTTTCAAAGGGCAGTGATTAGTGTTTTTTTTTGATATTTCTCAAGATATTATGGAAATTTACATGGATGACTTTACAACTTATGGCTCTGAATTTGATCAAGCATTAGGTAATTTGAAGAAAGTTTTGCAGCAGTGTGAAGACTACAACTTGTCTCTAAATAGTGAGAAGTGTTTCATTATGATGGAAGAAGGAATAGTCCTTGGTCATCATATACCTGTACAAGGCATACAAGTGGATCCAACAAAGATTGAGGTTATTCAGCATATTAATGACCCTATGAAGCAGAAAGATGTGAGAAGTTTTCTTGGTCATGCTGGATACTACAAAAGGTTTATCAAAGATTTCAGCAAAATTGCAAGTCCCTTATATTCACTGCTTACTAAAGATGCAGAATTTAAATGGACCTCAGCATGCAATGAATCTTTTTTAAAGCTTAAGCATGTTTTGACTCAAGCACCAGTTCTAAAATGACCAAATTGGTCTCTACCATTCCAAATCCATATTGATGCATTTGATTATGCTGTAGGAGCAGTGCTGGGACAAAAAGTTGACAAGTTGGAAAATGCAATATATTATATCAGCAAGAATTTGCAAGGACCTGAATTGAATTATACAGTTACTAAAAAGGAAATGCTAGTTGTTATATATGCCCTTAACAAGTTTAGACACTATATTATAGGGTATCCCATATTTGTGCATACAGATCATACTACAATTAGATATCTCATGAATAAGCCATCAATCACCGGTAGACTGGCTCACTAGTTATTGTTGATGCAGAAATTTGATATCACAGTTGTTGATAAGCTAGAGAAGTCTAATGTTGTTGCAGATTATCTTTCATGTCTTCAATTTTAGGAAGATTCTACAATGATAGATGACACTTTTTCATATGAGCATTTGTTTCTCATACATGCTCATACTTCTTTGTATGTTGATATTGCCAACTATTTAGCTGCAGCTAAGATGCCAATTTCTTTTTCTCCTAAGGAAAGAAGGTTGCTAGTCCAAAAAAGTTTTAACTTTTCATGGATTGCTGATTGTCTATTTTATACTGGACCTGACCAAGTCATGCAAAGATGTGTCGGAGAAGATGAAACATATGACATCCTGCATGCATGTCATGATGAGCCATGTGGAGGTCATTTTGTTGCCAAAAGGACAACACTAAAAATACTCAATATCGGATACTATTGGCCTACATTACACAAGGATGCAACTCAGTACACAAGAAAATGTGACAGATGTTAGTGAATGGGTAGACCTACAAAATCTGATGAGATGCCACTATATCCTCAAATATCTGTTACACCATTTGACAAGTGGGGATTAGATTTTGTTGGCCCCATTGATCTACCTTCTAATGGCAAATCTTATATCTTGGTATTTAAAAACTATGTAACAAAATGGGTAGAAGCTAGAGCTATGCAACATGCAAGAGATAATAAGGTGGCTGATTTTCTCTATGAAGAAATATTTACAAGGTATGGAGTACCAAGGGAAATTATCTCAGACCAGGGACCTCAATTTACATCAACATTGATAAAAGCTTTGGTCAATGAATACAATATAAGACACAGGAAATCTACTCCATATCATCCACAGTCTAATGGACAAGTAGAAGTTACCAATAGAGAGCTTGAGACTATTCTTACAAAAACAATGTCTATCCACAAGAAAGATTGGTCTCATTGACTTTCAGAGGCAATTTGGGCATATAGAACAACATGGAAAACACCAATTGGATTCACACCTTTTGAGATGCTTTATGACAAAACAACAATGATGCCTATTGAATTTGAGCATAAAACCTTGAGAACAACTCTACAACTGAATATGACATTGTCTGAAGCATAGAAGGAACACATTCAACAGTTAAATGCTCTTGATGAATGGAGGAAGATAGTTGTTCAACAAACAAAATTGATTCAAAACCAAAGAGCAAGATGGCATGATAAATATATCAGAGAAAATAAATTCAAAGTTGGTGACTGGGCACTCCTGTATGATTCCAGATATAAAGATGCTAATGGAAAAATCCAAACAAGGTGGTTAGGTCCTTATGAGGTAGAAGAAGTTTTTCAGAATTGAGCAGTCCATTTGTCCACAATAGATCCTATTCGATTTAAACTCTTAGTGAATGGACACCGACTATGACTTTATCACAAGCTAGCTACAAGAGAAGAGTTCCTGCAGCAGTTTGCTCCACAAAGTGAAATAAAAGTTCCTGCAGCAAATGACAAGGTTCCTGCAACAACTGCCAATGATTCGGTATCAATTCATGAGCTTCCTGTTGCACTGAAGCATATTGATAAAGGTGATGTTCGTGCAGCCTCTGCAGTGAACTTATTTACCGTATCATAATAAAATATTTCCATGGGAATATTGTTCTCCGTACATAAAGTTCCATCCACTACATTCCACTCCACTTTCTTACCTATCACTTCATTTCATTTCGCCATCATTTTCACCCAATTGTAGGTACGTGTATATTGTACTTTATTTTAATTATGCATTTATTAGTTCATTATGATTTTATCCTGTTTAAATCCGCTTCAAACCCGAAATCTCGTCAGCCTGTGTGGACATGTGCTAGGTTAAGTTGGGGGGGGGTACTTCAGGGTCCTTTTTGCAATAAGATTTATTATAAGTTTTTTGATACCCCAAATTGATTTCCTAACTGACATTACTTATGATGATTATTATTTCACGCAAGTGAATAATAAGGTTTGTTGCCAAAATTAAGATATGTAGATTTTAGTTTTTTGAGAAACTGTCAAACATTTTGGTGAAGCTACAGAAGTATCAGAGTAAAAGATGGGTGTTGATCTAATTTTCCATGAGCCAATGATCCATGAAGGGTTGCTATAGGATGTTGTCTATGAGCATTATTTCCGAAACCATGGCTGGTTGGATTATTTCTTGAAAATCAGGGATTACAACGATGAAATAGTTGCAAAATTTATGCATTCCTTTGATGAAGGAGAAGATACAGTTAAAGGGTTGAGGGTAATTGCTACGGAGCAGCGAATTGCAAAGGTCACAGGGTTGCTGTAGGAAGGAGAATTCTTTCCAGAATCAAAAGACGCAAAGAGTGCCAGGGCAGAGTTCACAATTCCCACTGACAGACCCTTAATGGTGGATAGACAAGGGAATAGAAGGGTTTCTTTACCAGCACATTGGCCTCAGGTAGCTTTGTATGTTATGAAATATATTACATGTGAAGGGCGGTATTCAAATCTACATTCACCTCATTTTAAGTTACTTAGTCATTTGCGTCATGGCCGACGAGTTAATGTCCCTAATTTCTTATACCATCTCATTTCTATAAGTGCTAAGGAGACTTGAAAGAATGGAAATCGCTCTGTTAGCCATCATGGACTGGTTAAGTTGCTTGTACAACAGTCCCTGAGAGATGTTTCACAAATAGAATGGGGTGTATTTGAGGATATTCTGCAATTTAGGGTTGATGATGCCCCTATTGCGAATAATTCGTCGACTCAAGAAGAGATTGTTACAGAAGATCCTTCTAGTGAAGATGAGGGTTTGTTGGTTGCTGAAGGAGCCACAATTATTATGGAAGAAAATATTGAAGTAGAGTCAATCGAAGAACAACTCTTTATTTCTCTTCAAAGAGATTCACCTATTTTGCAAAGGGAAGGAAAAGAATTGGAAAATGATGAATCAGATGAAGAATTTGTTATCCAGCCGTAGGAAACGCAGATTCCTCCTACAACCAAGAGGCGTCGAACAAAAACAAAAACTCTTGCAACCATTTCAAAAGTCTATGTAAGGAGAACAAGAAGGAGGACACAAAGGACTCAACCTGTGAGTAATCCAGCAAAGGTTATTGCAGTAGAAACTTCAGAAGAAGAAGATGCTGCAGAGAAAGAAATGCAAGAAAACCCCGTGGAAGAGGAAATTCAAGAAAACCCTGTAGAAGAAGAAATCCAAGAAGAAATTCAGCAAGAAGTTGTAATGGATAAGCTAGCAAATCTTTCTTCTGTGGCATTGCAATGTGAAGAGAGTGTTGATGATGTTCTACAACAACCTGAAGAAAATGTGGGAGATATGTCAACTCAGAATGAGGAGTTTATTGAAGAAATTCCACGGTCTAAGGTAGGACCTATTAGACCTCCTTCATCCCTAAGTAGTTTATCAATTGCTTTAACATTTTTTAGGCAATGGGAAATAGAGAAGGATAGGTTGCAGGGGATAATTAATAAGCAGTAAAAAGAGATTGAAAAGATAGATAATAGAATTCAAGAATTAGAAGCTAAGGTAGAAGTGATTTATGGTATGGTTCCTAAGATGATGTAGTGTAGGGCACCCCCAAGAATTTATGTAGTACATTTGAAGAGCGGTATTTGAATTTTAGACTAAACCGCATTGTTAGGGATCTTAATCCATCTTTGGAAACACCTGAAGAATTCTATCATGCTTATCAAACCTCTCCACATGCTATAAGGAATTTGTTATGTAAATTATATTTACATAACTATGTTGTACCCCAAGACAGAGAATGGAATCCTTTATTGTATATTGGGGATATCCATCTCAGAGCTTTAATGTCATGGATCCAAAATGAGATGATCATAGGACCACAAGCCAGGGAGTTTGAAAAATTTGAGCTTGACTGTCCATTACCATTGAGAAGTGAATCAAAAGCACCCAGGGTTCTATATTATGATTGGAAAAAGTTGCTAATAAGAAATGATGTTAGTAAGATAGTACTTCCAATGAGAGAGGAAGTCTATCAAGCGTATGAACATTTGGTTCAGACCCACAGGACAACCGCACTAGAAGGGTTAACTCAATGCTGGAATAATCTACCAGGTCATTTAAAACTAGGAGAACCTTACTCATTAAAGATTTTTCATGCAGCCATACAAAGAGTCTCTAGATACATACAGCTAGGCAGGGAGAAAGCCAACAACTGGTTGCCATTGATCTTTCAGCCTCCGATCCTTATGTGGCCACTTTTGGCATGCCAACCAATAGAACAAAATTATGATGCAATTGTAGAAGAAACAACTAGATGGTCCAGGTTGCAGAAAATGAAAGGATTTTATTGGAATTTGCCTTCCAAGGGAACCAGACAAAACACTATTGGTGATTTCAGAGTTTCAGCAAAAATCAGAAATTTTCCTTTTGTTGCAGGAGCAGCAAACCCTTATAGTTGGGGGGCATGATAAGTTGATGCTTTGACATGTTTTTTTATCATGACTCTTAGGTTTTTGGAATCTTTTGGGTTGCATTGTGATAGTAAAGTATTGTGAATTGACTATATGTAATCCATGTTTTAAATCTGAACTTATGAAATCATGTTTGAACTTTTTCGGTTAATTCCTGCAACCATGCCAATTTATTCCTGTAGCCAAATGATTTGTCCCTATGATATACGGATTATTTAGGATAATGTCATATGTGAGTTAATGAATGTATTAATTGAGTAAGATACATATGCATGTCCTTGTATGTTATTTTTGTTTTAGTACAGATAATAATTGATGCTGCGGTAGATGATTTTCTTTTGCGCCTAAGGACTGGAGAATCACGTTCAGATAATTGGAGGTCAAACTAAAGGGGATTTGAGCAAGCGCAATGTATGGCATAATAAGAGTAGTTGTACTTCACCATGGAAGTTAAACTCTAGTGCATATTGAATTTGCAAAATATTGCTTTGGCGTGCAAAGATTGTGGTTCAGTTTCAGGATCCACGGTTCCTGCAGCCAAGCTCTCAGTTATCTCCTTCATCTGAAATAATCCACCTCTTCTTCTGGGCGTAATTTGAGTTGTCCATTGTATTTGATCTTTTCTTTATAATAAGCTCTTCCTTATTTCTTAGAGTTAGACAAGATGGAAAGGAATTGAGCAGAGTTTTGACAAGCATTCTGAATTTTCTCTTTTAGAATAAGTAATCATTTTCAGGAAGAAATGAATAAAGAATATGTTGTTCTGATCTGTTAAAAGTATTTTGCTGGAAGTTTGATATCACTCATCCAAGGGGGCCCACTTGGTGAGTGATCCTATGTTTATGATCATTGAAGTTAGTTTTTACTTAGTTGTAGTAGAAGTTCATGACTAGATTGTTCCTGCAACCACTGGAAATAGATCCGCTGACTGTTCCTACAGCCAAGACAGAACGGTGTGATTTCTGTTATTTTCATTAGATCATTCCAACAGTGTTTTGTGAAGCTTTCATGTAGTCTTTTATGATTTCCATTTCTGCCTTTCCTTTCTGCATAATTTTAGTTACTGCAGTAATGTAGAATAATAATTTAAGGAGCTTAGTGCATATATATTGCAGACCCATTTCAAGTTTTATGTTCCTAGATTGATAACTAAATGAACACCAGCCATGAAAATAGTAAACTCTACCATATGAATGTCCAAACTTTGGATTGAGTTTTCAATTAGAGGTATTATTATTATCATTATAGTTGGGGTGGACAGTCAACAGTGAGGACAAAATTCAACAAGCATAGCCTCTACCTCCTCATGCTTCTTCTTTGCCTGAAGTGTATCCAATTGGGTAGCCATATTATTAATTATATCCTCTTTAAAATCCTTCAACAAATGAGTTATTTCCATTATTGAAATTGTTGAAGATGACTTTGCAATTGAAGAACCAGGCCTATAGTGTCTTCCCTTTTGGCTACAGCTCTGGAGTACTTTTGACAGATTTATTTGATGTCATCTCGATGATTGAACTTGAGTAATATCTCCTCCTCCAATTAGATGTAAGGAGTCAACACAATCCTCATTGATTCCACTTAGAAAGATAAACTTCATAGAATCTTCACTTAGAGTACTATGCTTGGATTTCCTAACACTAAATAAAAACCTTTCCAAATAGTCTTCCAGGCTTTCATCTTCTTTTTGTGTCATCTTGAAGATATCATCACCATGTCGGTCCATTCCCCTGCAATAGTCTTTATACTTATCCAAGAAGTTTGTCTTCATCTCCTCCCAGGTAGTGATTACATCTCTTCCTAAATTCATAAACCATCTCAAGGAAGCTTCTTTCAAAGTAGCAGGGAATAACTTGAGTTTATGAGAGTCAGTGGTATAATCATAACTTCTGCAAAGGATATCAAATTCAAACAAAAAGGTATCTGGATATTCTGTTACCAATCCATGAATTTTGGAAGTGAAGAAGTTGTCATGTTTTTGAAATTTGCATTATCATGCTGGTCAAGAATGGAAAACTCAAATGTTGGGTTTACAGGCAGAGGTGGAAGATTTGCTGCCATTGGTTCCTAATAAATGACTAGAGGTAAAATGTTTTGTTCAGGGGATTCGTTCAGGAAGTCTAGGTCTCCTTCTGACAAATTAAAGACACCTATATTTAGCACATAAGTTTCTGCAAAAGGGTTTACTTCAGGTGCTTGATATGATCTTATATCTTGAGTGGAATGTGAGAGAAGACATCTTCCTAGTGCATCTCTTCTCCTCCTATGCATGCAGATTAATGAAGAAAATTATAAGAGTTAATTAAGAAAAAATAGAAACTAATGGTTACAATAGGTTCTTAGCTTGGCACCATCCCTGATAACAACACCAAAAATGTTGGTCCTCACAACTAGAATGACAACTAGGTAATAAAACACAATTCAAAGATTGAATATCCTTGAATAGCTAACTTTCCTGTGGTAAAGTCTAATTTATTTATCAACCAGGGACATAAACTTGAAATGGGCCAGCACTGTATCTGCACCAAGTTCATATTGCAACCTTTCTATATTACTGTAGGAAAGTAAATTCTTCTAAATTAAACATGCGGAATCTCAATGAACTAATACTTAATCTTACAACTGGAAATTACTTTAAACAACTACTAGTAAATGATAAAGTTTTGGCGAGCACCAATAACTACTCTGTTGTTGTGGCTGCAGGAACAAACAATTGCAGAAACAACTATTACAGAAGTATGAAAACTAACTGGAACATACAAAGGATTACTCACCAAGTGGGCCCCCTTGAGTGAGTATCTCCAAAACTTCAGATTACAATTGTTTAAGCATTCAAAATCATATTGATCTCTTTATTTCATCTTGACTATGAAAAATACATAAAATACCAAAAGACTGCGTATTACAAATATTATGGTCGCTCTCTACTATCCCCAAGAGGAGAGCAATCCCTTTATTTATAAGAAAACTTATAACAAACTTCTAACTGATTGACCATATTCCTACAAAATAGGTGAACATGATTTATTAACAAGAGAAGAAGAAGCTAACGCAGGAAAACAGAACAACATCTGTCCTGCTACTGAGAAAATATAGCATGACTCACTTCCTGGATCTAAGCTCCACTAAGAATAGTTATAAATGTTTCATAAAGCAGTCTGTTGAAGAACCAGTCAAGTGGTTTCGATCATTACTACATTCCTCTGACTTGGTCTGAATTGCGGTTATATACTTGGTGCTCCTTTAAACCGCCATTTAGTCTTTACTTCACCTTTGCTAACCCCGCATCATGATATTAGTGTGCACAACAAACATGTGTATATACTAATGCTAACATGATATAATGTAAACCATATTTAAAATTGATTTTAGATATTTGCATAGATAAATCATTTAAAACCATTAAATGACATCCTTAGGTATAAGTCAAACCAGTTTCAAAAATACTTAAAAGGTATCAACTTAGGAGAGTATTATAATCCAAATGTCATCTAATCACAAGACCTAGGTAGGAGTATTATATCAAAAATCTATCAAAATAGAGCCATTATTTAGGCTCATCAATCTTGTTGTATTTCATCTACCTTCTACTTTCCTTTCTCATTTGCTTTATCATTGCTAACTGGTTGAGTCTTGCTTTTGCAGTACTTAGCAATATGACCTATTTTGTTTAATGCATAACATGTAACATTGTTCTTTTGAATTGCTTTAATATATCCTACATTGATTAGCCAAATGACCAAACTTTCCACGTGCGTGACATTTGACATTCATTCTACAATCTTTTGATCTATGAGCATATTTCTTGCAATTTGTGCATTGACTGGGAACAAAATTGTAGTTTTGATTTTCTCTATTTCTACATTGTTTAGGCATATGCCCAAATTTATTACAAAACAAAGCATCTACCATTTAATTTATAAGCATTAGATTGCCTTACTGGTTTCCTTTGGTCTGATGAGTTCTGCATACTGGTTGTTTGATCTTCATTTGCAGTACTGGAGCTTTCAATTGTAGTAGTCAGATCATCTCCCAGAGTTGTTATTTGTCTTTCAAGCTCTTGTTCATTGTTACGGGAGTTTGCCAAATTAGTTCTCAACAGATTATTCTCATAAGTCAATCTGCCACTCTCATCAAATTTTTTCTTCAGAGATATAACAAGATTATCTTCCTTCTTCTTTCTATCCTCGATATCTTTTGATAACCTCATAGTCAGGTCTTGCATTTCATTCTTCATGAGCATGTTTGCTTGACTTAGTTTCTAACATTGTTCCTTAAGTGCATTTTTCTCCTCATCATTAGGTTTTTGCAAAAGTTCCTTTCTCTTGGCTTGAGCTAATTATAACCTTTCTTGCAGGACAAGAATGAATTCATTAGTAAAATTCAATTCATCTTGCAATTTTAATTTTCTTCATCCTTTCATCATCATAATCCTCAAGAGCCATCTCAAGTTGCTTCTCCATAGCCATGTTCAATGATTCTAGTTTCAAGATCTTCCTCAAGTTGTTAAACTTCTTCTGAGGAACTAGGCTCTGATACCAATTGTTGGGATCCAAGAACACTGAGAGGGGGGGCGGGGGGGTGAATCAGTATTCTGTCCGTAAGATATGATTTTACCCTTTTATAACATACACATATAAACCGGTAAATGAAGAAACATATAACTTGAAGCAAATAAACCATCCACATAAACGAACACCATAACACACATAATTTATACATGGAAAACCTCAAAGAGGAAAAACCACGGTGGGATTTGTGACCCACAATATCAGTTCACTGGCCATATGAAAGGATATTACATAAAATGGGGGTCTACACATGCAGGAAGGCACACTGCTCATCACAAAAGAGTCTCACTGACTACAAGCTTATGCTGAAATAAAATAGTAATAATGAACTCACAAAATGCATCTGCTATGCCAAAAAGAGTTCCAGTTATAGTTCTGCTCTGTACCGGTTCATAAACCCTGAACACTTCTACTGGTATCTCTTCTCCTCCAAGAATTTTTTTCAAACTATCTACATATCATTGCATGATATAACATTAATATACAAATGATCTACATACATATTCTTTGCATCATACAATTCTTCTATTATTATCCTATGTCACTCGATTAAAAATGACCTAGCAGTTTGACCTATATACCCTTACAAACAATAAGCCTTATGCCGGCTTACAATGTATTATAAAAGATATATAATGTCAACTTTATACAATAATTACAAAATGATTTTTACAAATAAAACTTTCTTCGGGTCCAAGCTTGATGTCGGCTTCACTGAAGTGTTGGATGTCGGTGTCGGTGCCAGTGTAACCCTGGATACTCCAATGCCGGTGTCTATCAGTGAATGCCTCCTAGTGTCAGTGTATGCTGGTGTAAGATTCCTTATGAATCTTGTTGCCAAGTAACCATGTTGCCATCAATGACAACAGATGAATCCAATGAGTGTCAATTGCCAACAGTCTGTTGGTATTTTGGATATGTTGATATGGTTTATCATTACTTGTCAACACTTATCAGCACTTGGAGATCTTTGATTATGTTCACCGGCAAGTCAGAGACTTACGCACAGTCACTGGTATTTGGTTCACCGACAAATTATATTGTTCACCGGCACTTGGAATGACTTGGAGACTACTTGGTTATGTCAAAGACATTATTCAATCACTTGGTTTTGGCGATTTAGTTATTTGTTTATTTAGGTTTGCATATTTTCTGTTATCGGCAAATAGGTCCAGGATATGCACTGATAGACACATCTATTCCAAATCAGCATGACACGTTATGGAGATGATTTATTATTATTGTAAACGCATTTGAGCCGACATCATGCATCAGATATTGATTTATTTGTAATTGATTTTATTGTAATATCTTTTAGTGAGCTGACCTATTCAATTGGTCTTAGGTTATGGTATAAATGTAAGATCTCATTTGTGAGATTGATATGCGATTGGGAAAAATGAATTGTAGTAAGGTATGTGCAAAAATAAGCAGAACTATACATGCATATATCATTTGAAGGTTGAAGGAAGGTTTTTGTGAAGGCAATAAAACTTAAACCGGTATTGAATCCAACATATGAAGATGTTATTTTATGCAGTACATTATCATTGGATTTAACCATCCAATTGTAGTCAGTGTGACTCTCATTTTGTGTTTGAGCAGTGAGCTCTAGGCAGCTGGCCTTTCTACATGTGCATAATCCATAGTGTACACACATACTATCTGCAGTAGTATCATTTGATTGTGGGTAAGGCTTCCCACCGTGGTTTTTCCCCTTACAGGGTTTTCACGTACAAATGTTTGTGTTATGTGTAGTGGATGTTATTGTCTTTTTGTTTCATGCATTAATCTTTACCGGTACTGCAATTAACTGATAAAACTGTCTATCGACATAAAGTTTGGTTTACCTGTATTAAGCATTAAGTTTTGGTTAAGTTAATTTTGGTTGAATTTATTGGACAACTGATTCACCCCCCCTCTTAGTTATCTCTGGGACCTAACAATTGGTATCAAAGCCTAGTCGTCTTTTGCAGAAGTTTAACAGCTTGAGGAGATCCAATGTCTTTTGACTATTTCAGGAAGGACAGTCTGAAACTTAATGGAACTAACTATGGCATATGGAAGATCGGGATGGAGACACATTTGAATTGCATTGGAAAGGACATATGGGATGTTACAAAGAATGGCTATAATGCTCCTACTCAAGGTCAACCTATTCCACCTAACTTGGCTAAAGATGAGGAAAATGATTGCAAAGCAAGAGAAGCACTTTTGAGCGCATTATCAGATCAACAAGTCATGGGATTGTTAGACAGATCTACTGCTAAAGCTATTTGGGATAAACTGGAAACATTGAATGAAGGAGATTCCATAGTCAAAATTGCAAAACTTGAATGCTTTCGGGTCAGGTATGAAAGTCTAAAATTGGAAGAAGGAGAAAGAATTTCTTAATTATGGAAAGAGTAAATGAAATTGTTTTGGGTATACAATGTTGTGGAGGAACCTTAAGTGAAGATGAGATTGTTTCTAAAGTTTTAAGAGATTTGCCACCAGAATATAAAATGAAAGTTACTTCTATAAATGAATTGAAAACAATGCCTTATTGCATCAGTATCTAGAGACACTTTGGTTGGAAAACTTTCAGCTTTTGAGCTTGAGGAATTTGGTCTTGTTACTACTATTAAGACAAATCTATCTTTCAAGGCATTATCATCATCTGCAACATCATCATCATCATCATCATTTGATAAATCTGATTGGAAAGCCTTCTATGCAAGAGAACTTGAAGAAAGAAGGATAGAAAATGAAGAACTTGAAGCACTATTTGCAAGGAAAATGCCTAAAGGTCCAATTGGAAGTAAGTATGAAGGTAAAGAACCCTTTAAATGTTTTAACTGTAATAAGGTTGGTCATATGGCTTCTAGATGTCCTGATAGACATGCAAGATTAAGAGAAGAAGCTAAGAGAACATATAAGCCTAACCTTGACTATCAGAAATAAAAGTTTAAGAAGAATAGAGACAAATCTTGTTATTATGCTGATGAAGGAGTTATTGATGATTCTGATGAAGATCTGATAGACAATTGATGGGATTTTGTTGCTATAATAGAAGATCAATCGACACCTACTCTTCAACTGGTAGAGCAGGCCCTGGCATCTAAAGTTGAAGATAAGGATGAATGGATTATTGATTTAGGATGTTCATATCACATGACTAGTGATAAGAGTAAATTCTTAACCTTTCAGGAATACAATGGAGGTCTAGTAAGATTTGGAGATGATAAAGCTTGTTTAATCAAAGGAAAAGGCACTATATCTTTTGACGGTAAGCACAATACTAATAATGTTTACTATGTTGAAGGTTTGAAGCATAATATTTTGAGTGTTGGTCAATTAGTTGAGAAAGGATTTCAGTTACAATTCAAGAATGGTAAATGCAAAATCTTAAACAAAACTGGTTTGGAAATTGCAACAGGTAATTAGACTAGAGGTTATATTTTTCACTTGAACAACAATGAGAAAGCATGTTTGATTGCACATATTGATGAAAGTTGGTTATGCCATAAGAGACTTTGTCATGTAAATTTTGATTGCATCGTGAAAATCAGTACAACTAAGGCGGTAAGAGATTTGCCTAAGATTGTTAAACCTCACAATCTGGTATGTAAGGAATGTCAATTTGGAAAACAAGTTAGAGAAAATTTCAAGAGTATTTCGGAGGAGTCTAACAACGGTCTTGATTTAATTCATACTAATTTATGTGGTCCAACAAGAACTAGAAGTATACAAGGAGATATGTATTTTATGCTAATCATTGATGACTATTCTAGAATGTGTTGGGTTACTTTTCTCAGGGAAAAATCTAAAGCATTTGGGAAATTAAAATTATTCAAGGTGATGGTAGAAAATGAAACCGATAAGAAAATCAAATGTTTGAGATCATATCAAGGAGGTGAATTCACATCTAAGGAATTTAATACATTTTGTGAAGTGAATGGGATTAAAAGATAGTTATCAGCACCCCGGACACCCCAGCAGAATGGAGTTGTGGAAAGGAAAAATAGAACTATCTTGGATGCAGCCAGAAGTATGATATCAGAAGCAAATCTACCTCATATATATTGGAGAGAAGGGGTCAATACAACAATTTATACATTCAACAGAGTTCACATCAGAGCTCACATTAGAGGTGAAACCGGTAAGACCCCTCATGAACTATGGTTTGGTAATACTCCTAGTCTTAAATATTTTAGAATATTTGGAAGTAAATGCTATGTTAGAAGAGATTAGTATATTGGAAAATTTGATCCTAGAAGTGATGAAGGAATATTTCTTGGTTATTCATCTAAGAGCAAGGCATATATATGTTTTAACAAGAGTTTGCAGAAAATTGTTGAGAGTGCAAAATATGAAGATTGATGAACAGTTTAGAGGAAATTCAAGGTACACAGACACTGAACCAACAACAGAGATAATCACAAATGAACCTACTATGAATACACCAATACAGAATGGTGATCTAGTTACACCGGCATCATCTGGAGATTCAACAGTTACTGAAGAACAACCGCAAGTAAAAACATCCCGGTATGTAAGACTGAATCATTCTAAAGATTAGATAATTAGAAACAAATTTCAAGGAGTTATGACTAGAAGAAGATTGGCAAATGAAGAGGTATGTCTTATTTCTCAAATTGAACCTACATCAATTAATGAGGAATGTGAAGATAAATATTGGATTAAAGCAATTGAAGATGAATTGAAACAAATTGAAAGGAATAACACTTGGTCATTAGTTCCCTGACCTAAAGACAAAAATGTAATTGGAACTAAATGGGTTTTTAGAAATAAGCTTAATGAAGATGGTAAGGTAAACAGAAAAAAAGCAAGATTGATATGTAAGGGATATTCACAGAAAGACAGATTGATTATAATGAAACCTTTGCACTGGTAGCTAGAATTGAGGCGGTCAAACTTTTATTGGCTTTTGCAACACACAAGAACTACAAAGTATATCAAATAGATGTTAAATGTGCATTTCTAAATGGAGATCTTGAAGAAGAAGTTAATATAAAAAACCTGATGGATTTTCTTTGACAGATAACAAAGACATGGTTTGCAGGTTAAGGAAAGGTTTATATGGATTGAAACAAGCTCCTAGAGATTGGTATGCTAGATTGGACAAATATCTTTTGAAGCTTGGATACACTAAAGGTAATGCTGACAACAATCTATACTACAAAGTGACTAATGATGACATCTTGGTTATTGAAGTTTTTGTTGATGATATAATCTTTGGAGGAGAAGATGGATTGTGTAAAGACTTTTCTAACAAAATGCAGCAAGAATTTGAAATGTCTATGATTGGAGAGATAAAATTCGTTTAGGATTGCAGATTTCACAGACTGATAAAGGTATATTCCTATGTCAATCTAAGTACTTGAAGGAATTATGAAAGAAATTTGGCATGGAAAATTGTAAACCAGTAAGCACAACTATGACTACAACTGACAAATTATCTTTGAAGGATGAATCAACACATGTTAATCCGACTAGATACAAGTCTATGATAGGAGGTTTACTGTATTTGACACAAACAAGACTTGATATTATGAACATAGTATGTATTGTTTCAAGATTTCAGAGTAATCCTAAAGAAAAACATGAATTAATAGTGAAAAGGATTTTCCGGTACCTACAAGGCACTACAAATCTTGGTTTATGGTATCCTAGAGGTGAAAATTTTGACTTATGTGCATACACATATGCTAATTCGGCAGGAGATGTAGATGACAAAAAAAACACCACCGACGGAGCATTTTTTCTTGGTAGCAGACTAATTTCATGGTTGAGAAAGAAACAAAGTTGTACAAGTCTATCAACAACAGAATCAGAATATGTTGCAGCAACAACTAACTGTACACATGTATTATGGATCAAACAAATGTTGAAGGACATAAAGGTAAAATGCAAGGAACCTATAAATATTTACTATGATAATATGGTAGCAATTGATATATCAAAGAACCTGACATTTCACTCTAAGACTAAACATGTTTCTATCAAATTCAATTTTCTAAAAGAGAATGTTGAAGCAAAAGAAGTGAAATTGGTTTATGTGAATACTAAAGAGCAGATTGTAGATATTTTTACAAAGCCTTTGACTAAGGAGACTTTTGAATATCTTAGAGAGCAACTTGGAGTCCTACTCCCACCGGTAGAGACTTAAACAGTTGATGTTTGTCATCAACCGACATAATTAATAGAGAAATCTTTTATTCTGGCTTTGATGAGGAGAGCTACTTCTCAGGGGGAGTAGTTGGTATAATGAGCTGGTATTTTTTATTTAATCTAGTTTTTGTAATGCTTTGGCATTTGATGTCAAAGGGGGAGAGATTGATATGGAAAAACACATTATCCCTTGGGGGAGATATTGTTAATTTGGGGAGAAATTGTTGGAGAGATTGATTACTCTCTGTATTTGTATTTTCATTTCTGGTTAACAATCTCTTTGGGAGATTGTTGGTTTTTTGTTTTTGGCATTTCTGTTTTGGCACTTTGATGGTTTTCCATCTTGTGTTGCCATCAATGCCAAAGGGGGAGATTGTTGGTATTTTGGATATGTTGATATGGTTTTGTCATTGATGTCAACACCTGTCATTACTTGTCTACACTTATCAACACTTGGAGATCTTTGATTATGTTCACAGGCAAGTCAGAGACTTATGCACATTCATCGGTATTTGGTTCACCAACAGATTATATTGTTCACCAACACTTTGAATGACTTGGAGACTACTTGATTAGTCAAAGACATTATTTGATCACTTGGTTTTGGTGATTTGGTTATTTGTTTATTCAGGTTTGCATATTTGCTGTTACCGACAAATAGGTCCAGGATATGCACCAGCATGCATATCTATTCCAGATCAGCATGACACGTTATGGAGATGATTTATTATTATTGTAAATGCATTTAAGCTGACATCATGCATCAGATATTAATTTATTTGTAATTGATTTTATTGTAATATCTTTTAGTGAGCCGACCTATTCAATTGGTCTTAGGTTATGGTATAAATGTAAGATCTCATTTATGAGATTGATATGCGATTGGGAAAAAGGAATTGTAGTAAGGTATATGCAAAAATAAGCAGAGTTATACACACAGACATCATTTGAAGGTTGAAGGAAGGTTTTTGTGAAGGCAATCAGAACTAAACCGGTACTGAATCCAACATATGAAGATGCTATTTTATGCAGTACATTATCATTGGATTTAACCATCCAATTGTAGTCAGTGTGACTCTCATTTTGTGTTTGAGAAGTGAGCTCTAGGCAGCTGGCCTTTCTGCATGTGCAGAATCTATATTGTACACACATACTATCTGTAGTAGTATCACTTGATTGTGGGTAAGGCTTCCCACCATGGTTTTTCCCCTTACATGGTTTCCATGTACAAATATTTGTGTTATGTGTAGTGGATGTTATTGTCTTTCTATTTCAAGCATTAATCTTTATCAATACTGCAATTAACTGATAAAATTGTCTACCGGCATAAAGTTTGGTTTACTGGTATTAAGCATTAAGTTTTGGTTAAGTTAATTTTGGTTGAATTTATTGGACAACTGATTCACCCCCCCTCTCAGTTGTCTCCGAGACCTAACCCAGTATACACTAACTAATAGTGATATACCCCAACTTTCTAGTAACTCCACTACATACATGCATTTATTGAATTAAACCTTTTGACAAATTTGAAAAGATTAAAACAAATTAGATTTAATTTATTGTGTGTCCTAGCTATAAATATTTATTTTCTAAGATACACCATCACTTCATCTCTAATTGAAAACTTCTTATGTCTACTTTTCTCATCAACTTTCTCCTTATATTTATCATTCTTCTCTCAATATTTTTTTATTTTAGTATATAATTCGTGTGTTATGAAAACTCTTTTAGTTCACTACTCATCTTCTCTTCATTCTTAATGCCCCTTAATTCAAATGCATTCCTTGCATTGCTACCACATGCAACCATAAATGATATTTTTCTGATGCTCCTATTTAGTGAATTATTAGATGCAAAATCTTATTGCACTAAAGCCATATCCAATTTTTCATCTTCTGCCCAATCAAATATCTCAAATAAGTTACATATAACTCCTACTCACAACTTATCTTTGTCCATCGGTATGTGGGTTGTATGTTGAATTGAACTTCAAGTTTTTTTTTTGTTTCTTCTACAATGGCATCCAAAAGTATCCAACAAACTTAATCTCCTTATTTGAAATAATAGTTATTGGCAACCCATGTAATCTCATAATTTCCTCAAAAAATAAATTAGCCACATGTACCAAATCAATGTTTTTCTTACATAGAATGAAATAAATCAGCTTAGAATTTTTTTTCATAGCTACAAATTTATAGTCATTTACTCCTATTTTGGACAGCTCTAATACATACTCGTTAGGATTTTCCAACACTAGTAATGGTTGATACAACCAAACATCTCTACTTTGTAACTTGACAAGTCTCACAACTTTGAAGAAGTCTCCTTGCATCCTTATATATTTGTGGTAAAAAAAAATTCTCATTCACCAATGCCACTATCTTATCTATTACTAATTATGTATTAAACCTTTGTTGTGTTTCTATTTAATCATTTTTTCCCTCGTTGAGTTTCTTGGAATACATAACTAATTACCTTTGAACATATATCTTTTTAAATCAAATAATCAATTTGATTGTTTTTGAACAACAAACAATTCTAAATCAAATGATCATTACATTCAACTATATCCACACTTACATTGGTTCTTTGATTATTTCTATTATTTTACAAAATTAGGATCTTCATTATATAATATCTTCAATTCATCCAATCCAATTATTTGTATTGTTATTTTTTTAAAACATTATCTTCTACTCAAAGAGTCTAACAACTTGTTATATTTTACACTTCTATGGCTCAACACAAAGATATAGCTTTGCATAAACTCAACCTCATGCATTTCTAATTCAAAATAATTTGTTTATTCAAATATTATAATGCTTGATGATTTATATACAACATTAATTCTTTTGGGAATAAGTAACGTCTCCATTTCTTCAATGCTTGAATTACGCCATAAAAGTATTGATCATAGACCAAGTATCTCCTTTTTGTATCATTCAACTTATTAGTTCCCACTTGCCTATGGAAGGATACTAATGCATTCATTCAATCCAACTTTTTTAATAGTTCAACCAATCATTATCTAGAATTAAAAAAATTGAGCAACATTTCTATAGTTTATAATTTTTTTTTTCTAATTTAATAATTAAAAAATGTCATTTATCTTTTTTTCTATTGATTCATGTTGGGAATTAGCCATTGCAAAAATCAAGTTATTTTTTATTTTTTCCTTAAATTTTGTGAGCTCAATTAATGACTTGAATGGTACATATAATGTTATATACATCATAATAAATACAAATGTTAACTTTAGCATTATGTTATCTCCTTGAATGACATTTGTGATGTCGTTCATATCTATCTAATTAAATATACAGTTTTTAAAAAAATATTACATTATATAATTTAAAAAATGCTTACCTACTTTATGTATTGTCTATCTAACAATTAATCATATTTAATGTTTTGATTGTTTTTTAATACTTTATTCAATTTTTTTCTTGTATCTATTATTTGTATAATATACAATACATTGTTATTGTATAAAAAAATAGATACAAATATTTAAAATCTACATATAATAACTCCAAACAATAATAATTTTTTTACTACTTATATTAACTTATTTTAATTATTATTTTTGCATCGAAGATGGGGTGCAATATGCTGTAAATAATTTTGATAGTCCATGTTTAATAATTCTAATGTGATTGCTTGAACACAATTATGAACCTATCCAAACACACTTTAAAGAAAAAGCATTTAAGTAGACCAAATTGATTGAAAATCAGATGGATGAAATTTCTATGCTCAATTTTCTTATTGCTACAAACATTTGCCTTCCTACACATCACCAAAAAAAGGGAGCTAGAAACAAAGATCAATCAACTAGATGACTAACCATATACATTAATGCTCTATGTTTCCACAAATCTAATAACAATAATCAGCTACTCTACCTAACAATAACTACTATATCTAATACTTATAGGCAGGAACTTGACGCAATGCATATCTTGTCACTAAAATATATTATTGGTCTTCATTCTTGGCTCAACATTTCTCCTGTTATATTTCCACTCATATCACAATCAACCTAAAATATCTTGTTTAAAGATGTCAATGTTAACACTAGTTGTTTAGTTACTTTCTTCTTCAATAACTTAAACCTCACATTTTCTTCTAATGCCCATATAAACTATTTATTGTCTTCTCTAATTGTGTCAATTAATGGTATACAAATACCACTAAATTTTTTGATGCATTTTTATAAAAAAAATCCAAATCATGAAAAATATTACCTCCTCAACATTCACTAGTGTAGACCACTCAATAATAGATCCTACCTTCTTATGATCCATTTTCAAACACTTAGATAAGATTAAAAATATCAAGTATACTAATTATATCTTAATGAAACTATATTTTTTTCATATTTATGTATAAATTTTCTTCTCTCCATATTTTCAATATTAGTCTAATATGTTTTTTATGTTCCTCTATAATCTTACTAAAAAAAAGTTGTATCCAAGTAATAAATCAAATTTTTTTCAATAGTTGCTTCAAAGCCTCATTCATCAACCTCATAATTATATTCAGTTTATTAGTCAACCCAAAAGTAACCACCAAGCATTCATATAGTCCTCCATTCATATTAATGGATTATTCTATGAGCCTCCTTTGATTTTGATATAATGATAACTATTCTTCTAATTAATCTTTGTACAATACCATGCTCCACTCAAAAATTCATTGTCATCAATCCTTGGTAATGAGAATCTACAATTGATTGTGATCTTATTGATTGCTCCAGAGCATATAAAAATCATTCATTAACCATCCTTATTTGGTACTAGTACTAAGGATACTTCACATTTATTTGATCAATCCTTTCTTCAACAACTTTTACACCTTAACCTCCATCTCAATTAGCTAGAGTTGGAAGAGCATTTGCATTGAAAAATGAAAGGTACATATCTGTTATGCTAAGCATTTGTACAAGAGATTTTATCAAATGAACTTTAGATCTATTATGCAAATGATTTACAACAGAAAATTATACAAATTTTGCATCAAAAGTTTGTTTTCTTTATTCATGAATTTCAATTGTACAAGTTCCCACACAAGCCATAGGAATGACTAAATTTGTACATTATAAAAAGTAAATAAATATTTATAGAAAAGACATATAGAAAGAGGAGGGGACCTGTCATTGCCTAAAATGATGAATTCTTGGTTGAATGCTAGCATCTTTAAGCTCCTCAGCTCCAGAAGTGTCTTCGTTGTCCAAGGTTGCCTGCAAGAAAAGAGAGAAGATGGTTAGAGTTCAGGGATCCTCATTAATCCATATGAAAAGTTAGAAAATGCATATTTAACTCTCATGATATACCAATTCAACTATGTAATAATTACACGAACCAGAAAGGAAAGCAGAAAATAAGTCAAGAATTCATTATTTTTATCTAATGTGTTTGTTCTCTATGCAGGTATAGGTTTCATGTTCATTTTGGAATACTTTATATTTCATATTGATATGTCAGATATAACAACATGTGGAGTAAAATGGGGTTCCCACAAGGGTTGATATCCCAACATGCTTTTATGTCATTATTGCTTCATCAAGCAGGAACTTATCATTCACAACAGTGAGCCAATGAGATCACTATTATAGATCATTTGTGCCCAATAGAACTATGATGACATAAGGTTAATCATACAATGATACTTTCAAATTGCAGGTACAGGTTTCATGTTCATTTTGGAATACTTTATATTTCATATTGATATGTCAGATATAACAGCATGTGGAGTAAAATGAGGTTCCCACAAGGGTTGATATCTCAACATGCTTTTATGTCACTATTGCTTCATCAAGCAGGAACTTATCATTCACAACAGTGAGCCAATGAGATCACTATTATAGATAACAAGTTTGTGCCCAATAGAACTATGATGACATAAGGAAAACCATACAATGATACTTTCAAATGGTGGTGATATAGATAATGATAAACAATGAACATAGATTGATAAAAAAAAAGACTTTGAGTAACAAGTGAAGATCATAGTGCAGCCCCAACCATAAAGAGCTTTGACAGTAAAAAACTAGTGTGCAATGAGCAATCATGGATGGGGAAAGTATTATTTTTATGGGCCATAGACCAATGGTATAATGTCTTATCATGAGCCTAAGATACGATGCATAAAAGAGTCATGACAACTTTTTAACCAAATGATCAAGTGATATTGTGTAAGGAAAATCCTTTTTGAGGACCTTTCACAAGTTCAATAATTATGGCAGATATGTGGAGCAATGTAGAGATCGTTCATGACCAAACTCAAGATCTTTTAGCACCAATCTTCGGCATCAAAACACAAAGGTTTCATCACAGTGGGTGGACTTTAGATCCATTATACAATGAGAATCAGTTAAGATTAATCTTTTTTGTTGTCAAAGTAGTGTACTAAAGACATCAAGCTTTTGCAATCTTCTTAAGAGATCAAATGACATAGATTTTATAAAACAACTCATGAAAGTCATAGAAGTGATGAAGCTACAGTCACTTGAATAAGGAGCCTTAAAATAGTGATAGAGATTATTCTTTCATAATCACAAGCACAGAGTAAATACTTGCTCAACTAAACCAAAAAAAAAAAGAGTGTAGTAAGAGTTCTTGCACCTAATGATGATGTCACAGTCGTAATAATAAGAAGATGAATCAAGGTTAATTGAAACAAGGGGTTTGATTCAAGGAGTATGAGTCTTTAATGTAAGTTGAAATAGAAAACTCTTGGGTTAAAGACAATGATAGAGAAGTATGTGGAATTCCAAAGAAGGACAATGATTCCATGAACACTAAAATGAAGCACAATCGCAGGGCATTCTCAAATCTTTAAGAACATCAAATTGCCATCATGATATGAATAGATAAAATTGTGTATAGTCTAGAGCAATAATGGTCACCATAATACAAAGTGACAGTGATTACATGGCATCCTGAAGACTTATCACAGTTAGAACCAGGGTATGAGTAATCCATCAAAAACCTGATGGAAGAATCACGACTTGCCTAGAGGCTGTAAGATTGTGTTTTATTCTTTCAAGTCCAACAATTCAATGCATAACATATTGAGAAACAAAATATACAAAGATGAGATCATATTTCGATTGTAATGGCTCAGTAATGTAGCTTGAGTTGTTGAAATAGAAACACATAGAGAGTAGCAATGTTACTCATGTTTTTACCAGTCATGAAGCAGTCTGAAACCAAGTTGTTTTTTATGAAGAAAAGATTACATGTGGCAGCATGAGTAGTGGCAAGTCTCTGCCAAAGAAAATGTCCAAAAAAATGCTGCAGATATCCAAGAGTGGTGGCAACAAGGAGCAATGATAGAGGAAACTGAAAATAAATTGAATGCAAATGAATCTCCTTGATTCAATTTAAGGTTTTATTTACCCTAAGTGTTCAATGACTTAGGATTTTGCCTTAGTTTTATTTCATCCTCTTTATATTGAGTTCCCTTTATGCATTTAATCTAAAATTTGAAAATGCTTATATAGGGAGGTTGAAATAGTTGGAAAACATGTAGAGGGTATATAGGGGTTGTTTTGAAGTTAGTTTGGGGAGATTAATGCATTTTTGAAAGCCTTTATGATGGAAGTGGTCAAACTTGACCTTTTCTTCATTTTGGAGTCTTTTGGGAGGCTTAAAAATAGGATTCTTTGTTGCATTCGACCAAAGAAGTTTGAGTTCCTATTTTCATGCAACTGTCTTGAAAAAGCATACGTATTGTTTAAACTTCATTTTGGAAGCTAGTTCTTGCTAGTCATTGTTGGAAAATTGGTGAAATTAATTATGTGTTGCATTGATGGCAACACCAGTTGTTTGGTTGTTTACTGGTTTCCGGTGGGTTCTGGTAGAGTCGTTGGATTGTGATATTGATCCGGTATGCTCTGGTATGCTTCGGTTTGTGGAATTGGTTTGGATCTGTCATTTATGCTATTTATATGTGTATTATGATCAATTGGTTTGGGATTTGATGACTCAGGAGCTATCATTTGTTCTAGTAAGCCTTTTGGTCACCAGTAAGGGTTTTACCGATAGAGCTTTGTTGAAGATATTTTGATGCACTTGATAAGTGGTGTTGGTGCAAATTCTAGATGGCTTTCAGGATATTGTTGGTTATCTCATTCATGTTCCCATTGATTGGTGGTCTTGCATTTCAGACCAGACCTAATGCTATCTTATTCTACTAGGCTATGGATCGGTTTATGTAATGTGTTGATGGATGATCCTGATGCATTTATGGTTGGATCTATTGATTGGATTATGTTGTTTCGGTCTTAGGCCGACTTGGTTGATCATTGGATTGCGGGTTTATGTTATGAATTTATTGTATTATCTTTTAGGTGGCCGACCTAATTGTTTAGGTCCCAGGTTGGTATAAATATGATGTAATATCTCTTTGTAGATCGTGGGTCTTTGGGATGTAGGATTATCTGTGTGTGAATAAGGTTGTAATCATATGCAGAGGTTTTGGTCGATCATAGGTGATCAAATTGGGTTGGTGAAAGAAGTTTAAGACCTCCAGTACTGAGCTTAACCAAAACTATATTCAGGCATTGGAGATGCTATTCTTGTAGTTCACTCTTCTTTCTGGATTGTAGTCTGGATTTATTTTGTAGTCAGTGAGGCTCCTTTTGTGATGAGCAGTGTGCTCTAGGTTGTTGGCCTTCTTGCATGTGTAGGCCCCTCTTTTTGTAATCACATACTTATTGGAGAAGTATTATCTGATTGTGGGTAAGCTTCCCACTATGGTTTTTCCCTTTACCGGGTTTTCCACGTAAGTCTTGGTGTTGTCTTTTGTGGATGGTTGGTAAATTTTCTATGGTTTATATTTGTGCTTAACTGTTATATCTACTATTTCGGTAATAAGGTTTTAGTGTTTAAATTTTTATAATCTGTTAACAACTGATTCACCCCCCCTCTTAGTTGTTCATTGGTTATCTGAGTTATCTAACAATTGGTATCAGAGCTTGGTTCTCTCTACAGAAGCTTAACCCCTTGAGGAAGATCCTATGACTTCTAATAGTTCAAGTTCATCAAGTTCATCTGCAGTTATTTTTTGGAGAGAAATTCCTAGGCTTGATAGAACAAATTATAGAGTATGGAAGATTTAGATGGAGATTCATTTGAGATGTCTTGGTAAGGAGATTTGGGAGATTAGTGAGAAAGGATATATACCTCATAATTCGACATCTGGCAATCCTCCTCCGACAGGATTGGATAAGAACATTAAAAATGATTGTAGAGATAGAGAAGCCCTTTCGTGTGCACTTTCTAATCAACAAGTTATGTGACTAACTGACAAATCAACTGCAAAGGTTATATGGGATAAACTGGAGACTTTGAATGAGAACTTGATGGTTACCAAGTGAGATATGAGAACCTGAATATGGAAGAAGATGAAAGCATTACTACTTTTATGGAGAGAGTTAATGAAATTGTTCTGGAAATTCAGTGTTGTGGTGGATCTCTGAGTGAAGATGAAGTAGTTTCTAAAGTATTGAGAGCTTTGCTACCAACTTATAAGATGAAGGCTACTACAATTAATGAGTTGAGAATAATGGAAAAAATATTTGTTAATAGGGATACCTTAATTGGGAAGTTATTTTCTTTTGATCTTGAGGAATTTGGTCCTTTTGGAGTTACAAAATCTGAACTTGCTTTTCATGCATCTACATCATCTACCGACAAGAGTGATTGGAAAGCCTTATATGCTAAGGAACTGGAGGAAATAAAGAAAGAAGATGAAGAGTTTGAGAAACTTGAAGCCCTATTTTCTAGAAGAGTGCCTAAAGGTCTGATAGGAAGTAAGTATGAAGGAAAATAACCTTTTAAATGTTTCACATGTAATAAGATAGGTCATTTTGCATCTAGATGTCCTGAAAGGAATTAAAGATTTGAGGAAAGAGCTAGAAGATATTTTAGGCCTAACCATGATTATTAGAAAAAGAATAAGTACAAGAGGAACAAAGACAAATCATGTTACTATGTAGATGAGGAAGGTGTGATTGATTTTGATGATGAACCGACACAAGATTCAGCTAGTGGATTTGGCACTGGAAAGGAATGGGTATTCTTGGCTATCAAGTAAGATGATCCAGTACTTGAAGAAAAGGCCCATACTGCTAAAGTTGAAGACAAGGATGAATGGGTGATAGATAGTGGATGTTCACATCATATGAATGGAGATTAAAGGAAGTTTCTATCTTTGCAAGAATTTGATGGCAGTCTGGTTAGATTTAGAGATGAAAAAGCATGCATGATCAAGGGAAGAGGAACTATATCATTGGATAGTAAGAATGATACTAATAATGTTTAATATGTTGAAGGTTTAAGGTGTAATATTTTGAGTGTACGACAATTGGTGGATAAGGGATTTTAGTTATAGTTCAAGGATAGAAAATGCAAGATTATCAACTGATCTAGATTGGAGATTACAACTGGTACTCAAATTAAAGTTAACATCTTTTATTTGAACTTTGGTGAGAAGACATGTTTGATTGCACAAATTGATGAGAGTTGGCTATGGCATAAGAGGTTGTGTCATGTGAATTTTGATTGCATTGTAAAGATCAGTTCTACTAAGGCAGTTAGAGATATACCTAAGATTGTGAAGCCCTATAATCTAGTATGTAAGGAATGTCAAATGGGAAAGCAAGTCAGAACTTCTTTTAAGAGTATACAAGACAAATATAATGATGTTCTTGATCTTATTCATACTGATTTGTGTGGTCCTGCTAGAATCAAAAGTTTTTAGGGTGATAGATATTTTATGCTAATCATTGATGACTATTCTAGAATGATGTGGGTTACTTTTCTAAGGGAGAAATATGAAGCATTCAGAAAGTTTAAAATCTTTAAAGCTAAAGTTGAGACAAAGACGCGATTGAAGATTAAATGCTTAAGGTCTGATCAGGGTGGAGAATTCACATCCGATGAATTTAACAGTTATTGTGAAAAGAATGGGATAAGGAGACAATTATCTGCACCCTAGACACCTCAACAGAATGGAGTTGTGGAAAGGAAGAACAAAAACTATCTTGGATGCAGCTAGAACTATGATGATGGAAGCTAAGCTACCTCATATCTACTAGAGGGAAGCTGTGAGAAAGGTGATATACACATTCAATAGAGTTCATATCAAAGGAGACACTGGTAAGACACCGTATGAGTTATGATTTGGTCACACACCTACAATTAAGTATTTCAAAATCTTTGGTAGTAAATGCTATATCAAAAGAGATGATTCCATTGGAAAGTTTGATCCTAGATGTGATGAAGGGATATTTCTTGGTTATTATAATGAAAGCAAAACATATAGATGTTATAAAAAAAGATTGCAAATAATTGTAGAGAGAACTAATGTCAAGGTGGATGAGCTGAACAGAAGTCAAATCAGAACTTATGAGAGAGAACCGACAGTGGAAATGATCATAACTGAACCGGTAGCACCTACACCAAAACAAAATGTTGAACTAGTTACTCCGACAGTATTAGAAAATTCAACAGTAACTGAAGATCAGAGTAGAGGAACAAAAAATTAGAAGACTCCTAAGCATGTTAGGTTAAATCATTCAGAAGAGTAGATAATTGGAGATAAGAATAAATGAGTGACAACAAGAAGAAGGTTGGAACCTGATGAGGTATGTTTAATTTCTCAAATTGAACCAACACCAGTAATTGAAGCATGCAAAGATGAATGTTGGATAAAAGCTACGGAAGAGGAATTAGATCAGATAGAAAAGAATAATACATGGAATTTAGTTCCCTGACCTAAAAATAAGAATGTAATTGGGACTAAATGGGTTTTTAGGAATAAATTCAATGAAGATGGACAAGTTGTGAGGAATAAGGCTAGATTGGTTTGTAAAGGATATTCTCAGAAGGAAGGAATTGATTATGATGAGACTTTTTCTCTGGTAGCTACGATTGAAGTTGTGAGATTATTTCTTGCTTATGTTTCCCATAAGAACTACAAGGTTTATTAGATGGATGTTAAGTGTACATTTCTGAATGAAGATCTTGAAGAGGAAGTTTACATTGAGCATCCTGATAGATTTTCACTTTCAAATGACAAAAACATGGTTTGCAGGTTAAGGAAAGCATTATATGGATTGAAACAAGCCCCTACAGCTTGGTATGCAAGATTGGATAAATATCTTTTGAAGCTTGGTTTCACTAAAGGTAATGCTGACAGTAATTTATATTATAAGATCACTGATGATGACATATTGATTGCTGAAGTCTTTGTTGATGATATCATTTTTGGAGGTGAGGATAAGTTATGTATGGAATTCTCTCATAATATGAAGAATGAATTTGAGATGTCTATGATTGGAGGTTTGTTATATCTGACTTAGACTAGACCGGATATAATGAATGCAATTTATATTATACCAAGATATCAGAGTGATCCTAGATAGAATCATGAGAGTGCGGTGAAAAGGATTTTCGAGTATTTGCAAGGAAAAACTGAATATGGTTTGTGGTATCCTAAAAAATGATGATTTTACATTATATGCATATATAGATGCAGATTGGGTTGGAGATGTTGATGACCGAAAGAGCACATCCAATGGAGCTTTCTTTCTTGGAAAGAAACTTGTTTCATGGATCAACAAGAAGCAATCATGTACCTCTTTATCTACTGCTGAAGCTAAGTATGTTGCTACTACTACTAACTGTACACAAGTTTTATGGATGAAGCAAATGTTGAAGGATATAAGGGTGGATTGTAATGAACTAATAGTTATTCACCGTGATAACTTTGTTGCTATTGACATATCAAAGAATTTGATATTTCATTCTAAGACAAAGCACATATCTATCAAGTACAACTTTTTGAAGGAGAAGACGGAAGCAAATGAAGTCAGACTGATTTATGTGAACACTAAAGAGCATATTGTAAATATCTTCACTAAACCTTTGCTTAAGGAATCATTTGAGTACTTTAGAGATAGATTGGGGGTTTCTGCCCTTCTAGTAGAGACCCGAGTGATGTTGATTGGCATCAGTCCTATATGCATTTATAGAGCTACTATTCTTTCCGGATTGATGTGCTGGTGCTACTAGTCAGGGGGGTAGTCAACTGTGTGGTTCAGTGGATTTATGATTTTTCTTTGATGTTTATGTCAGATTTTTGGCATTGATGTCAAAGGGGGAGAGATATATGTGAAAAAAAGAGCTTAACAAAATATCAGTCAAAGTGAGATCAGAGCTTAATAAGGATATCATTCACAGGGGGAGTTTGTTAACTTCATTGTAATATCATCTTATGGGAGATTGTTGGTTATCTTCCTTTGGGGGAGACTTTTTTGGCATTTCTTGCCACTTGGATGTGTTTCACATCTAGTCTTTCCATCAATACCAAAGGGAGAGATTGTTGACAAATTGGTGGAATTAATTATGTGTTGCATTGATGTTTTGTCATTGATGGCAACACCGACTGTTTTGGTTGTTTACTAGTTTCTGGTAGGTTCCGGTAGAGTAGTTGGATTATGATATTGATATGGTATGCTCTAGTATGCTTCGATTTGTGGAATTGGTTTGGATATGTCATTCATGCTATTCAGATGTGTATCATGATCATTTGGTTTGGGATTTGATGACTCAGGAGCTATCATTTGTTCTAGTAAGCCTTTTGGTCACTGGTAAGGGTTTTACCGGTGAAGCTTTGTTGAATATATTTTGATGCACTTGATAAGTGGTGTTGCTGCAGCTTCTAGATGATTTCAGGATGCTATTGGTTATCTTGTACGTGTTCCTGTTGATCGGTGGTGTTGCATTTCAGACTAGACCTAATGCTATCGTATTCTACTAGGTTATGGACCGGTTTATGTAATGTGTTGATGGATGATCCCGATGCGTTTCCAGTTGGATCTATTGATTGGATTATGTTGTTTAGATATTAGGCTGACTTGGTTGATCATTGGATTGTGGGTTTATATTATGAATTTATTGTATTATCTTTTAGGTGGCCAACCTAATTGTTTAGGTCCCAGGTTAGTATAAATATGAAGTAAGATCTCTTTGTAGATCATGGGTTTTTGGGATATAGGATTATTTGTGTGCGAATAAGGTTGTAATCATATACAAAGGTTTTGGTTGATCACAGGTGATCAAAATGGGTTGGTTAAAGAGGTTTCAGACCTTTGGTATTGAGCTTAACCAGAACTATATTCAGGCATAGGAGATGTTATTCTTGTAATTCACTCTTCTTTCCGGATTGTAGTTTGGATTTCTTTTGTAGTTAGTGAGGTTTCTTTTGTGATGGGTAGTGCGCTCTAGTCTCTTGGCCTTCCTGCATGTGTAGGCCCCTCTTTTTGTAATCACATACTTATTGCAGAAGTATTATCTAACTGTGGGTAGGCTTCCCACCATGGTTTTTCCCTTTACCGGGTTTTCCATGTATAAATATCGATGTTATCTTTTGTGGATGGTTGGTAAATGTTTTGTGGTTTATATTTGTGCTTGATTGTTATATCTGCTATTTCGGTAATAAGGTTTTAATGCTTAGAGTTCTATAATTTGTTAACAACTGATTCACCCCCCCGTCTCAGTTGTTCACCGGTTATCTGAGTTGTCTAACAGTCATTTCATGCTAGTTGTAATTTTTCAAAGTTATTTGGTAGAAGTGATAAGTTTGTAACTCATTTTTAGAGATTGATACATTCTAACACCTTTTTATTAGTAATAAGCAGTTTATGCCTTCTCATTTTTCTGATATTGTATGCTTAATGTTGATGTAGTTTCATGTGATGTCTCTTATCCTTGTAATTGTATCTCACATTGGAATCTTTATACAAGAATGCATACATATTTTCAGGTTATGAGTTGTGCTAGTTATAAAATTAGTCTTAAGTTGTGAGAAAAGTCTTTCTCCTATCAGGATTGTGATTATTTAGCCTTCTTATAAATTGTTGATGCAAAGATTATGAATCATTGAGCTGTGCAAGAAAACCTTTGTGTTACTAGTTTTATTGTGTTTAAGTCAGTTGTGTAAGTCTCAAACCATTATTTGGTGCATCACTTTAGATCTAGAGTTTCAGTTTCATGTTGTCCTTCTTACCTTTTCCTCTAAAAAAATTAGTTTTGAGTAGTTTTTAGGTGAAGTATCAAGAGGAAGCCAACCTTCTCTGGAGGTTCATGTTGGAATAAATAATTCATATATTAATTATTCACTTAATTGCATTAATTCACTAAATAATCGATGCTTTAGTTAGTAATTAATTATTGGCATTTATTTGTTAGTTAATTAATTAATTATGAATAATTAATTAATATTTATCTCCATGCATAATGCAAACAAGGAAAAGCAAGCTATGTTAATAATTTTGAGAGTTTCATGCATTAATTAGTCTATTATGATTTTTGTGCATACATGATTGATTCATGCATTCTATTTTAACTCTTAGTCTATCTTGTAGACTCCACCATTTAGGATTTCTATCTTTAGAGTCAGATTTCTTTATAAGGATGTCATATCCTTCATTATAATTAAGCAATTTCAAAGCAATACATTCAATTATTGTTAATTATCTTCAATTCTCTTTGTTGTTCAATTTTCTCTTATTGTGTGACAGGTATTCTTGTAGAAGATATCTGGGCTTGTGGGATTCACATTTCACAAATTCTAACATGATATCAGAGCTCTAGATATGAAGATTCATGTTCACTTTTTTAGAGATTATTTGTATTAACAAAAAAAATTGTTCACCTTGGGTTAATTTGGAGCTCAAAATAAATTCTAGAAGGCTTGAGAAAGTCAGTATTGCCTTTTGTTTCACTGAAATCTGATATATGAATTCCATTTTGCAAGGGTTCGAAGTTCAAGGGCTTTTTCTTTGTTCCAGAGGGTACCCAAGTATTTGGAGATTTTTGGGCCTATAAGGACCTCATGGTTAGATTCAGAAGGCCAATTCCATGAATTTTGATATATAATTTTCCTATTTTTGGCATCAGGGGCATGTGGGGCATGATTTTTTCATTAGCACTTTTTTCGAGGCACAACAAAATGTACAACCGAACCTATTTTTTTAAGGGATTTTGATTTTCAGCTACTGACATCAGCAGTACAGTCAACATGCATGGCCCTGATGGTATGATGAAAGAATAAGAATTTGGTCAACTACTGAGAGGGGGGGTGAATCAGTAGATAGAAAAACTGATACTAACTTCACCAATCTCAAAATCAATCCCTCAAAGTAAACTTAGAACTATCAATGCAATATCACCGTCAAGATAAAAAATCTCAAGATAAATCGGTTGACTGTTACAACAAACTAACAATAAATAACTTCAAACTCAAACATTTTACTGACATAAGTAAAACTTCATTTCACAATGCTTCTGGTTATCATGACTTATCAAAGTGGATTGAGTAGTTAAGAAAATCAACAATAAGAACATAACCACAAAAACATTCACCACTTGACACAATATTTTTGACGTGGAAACCCAAATCAGAAAAACCACGGTGAGATGAGACTCACAAGATAAGTATCTAAACTCTTATGAAGTTCTCCCTGTTAGGAGCCTAGCCTGTTAAAGCTTTACAAAAGTGTTGTTAAGAACAGATCCTATTAGGGACCACCCGGTTAAGGGATTGACTATAATGCCTTGTTAGAAGAAATACCTTGTAAGGAGTAACCTCGATAGAGGATTTCAAATCCAAGCTAATGGATAACCAGGTTAGAGGATTTGAATAGCACCAAGCTGTTAAAGCTTACCCGATTAGGGGATTTCAATCTGCTATAATTGTTAGAAAACAACAGGAGTTTGCTGATCTGTTTGAATAGCACTACACTTGCTTGTTCAGATCCTTTTCATGCTCCTATTTGCCTTTACTCAAAATGAAGTACATCATCCGGTTCAACAACCACACACTCAACTAAAACTTTGCCAACTCTGAAACTAAACAACTCATTGACCTTATAAACAAATCATTTAGGTTGATAACACAACAAAAACCTATTTCTCTCATAGAGATTACAAACAAGTCAGTTCAAGTATGACCGTTGGATTACATAGAAATATCTACACATCAATCAAGAAAACCTCAATCTCTCCTTGATCACCGCTTCATAAAACTCAGTAACTCATCACGCGCTTTGCATTACATGCAATATACTTGCTCATTCCCTAGACAAAAACCATTTAAAAAATGCGCCAAAATCACTTTGAAATTCTTTTCATACAATAATATTACATCTCATAATCATTACCGCTCATTATCAGATCATAAATCAATATAACCAATTCACCAAACTTAATCAGTTAGGGTTTATCAAATCAATAGGTAGGGTTTACCGGTTAAGCTCTCCAATACATAGCAATACCGGTTCACTCCACAAATTCTTCCTACCGGTTATAGTTTCCTTCACTAGCTCTTCCTACCGGTTACAAAACATCATTACAACAATATCATTATTGGTTAATTGACATCAATGACAATATAACATATCATTAATGCAATCTTCTTGCAAATGCCAACAGGCCCTTCTTTGACCCTCTTTGTGCCCTAAAAGAGATGTTTTTTTTGTTTTGGCCATAACTTGGTCATATGGAGTGAAAATTGGGCAAACCACATACCGTTGGAAAGCTCTTTCCAAGGCCGATCCAAAGATAGAGGTATATTTTTCTGATTTTTAATTTTGCAAGTTTGTTTGCTAGTTGAAGTCATAAGTTACAGTTTGCATTCCCGGGGGCATATCTTGTGCATTCGGATTCCATTTTTCGCAAAAGAGATATTGTCAAAAAGGTGATTCAGAGCTCTATCCAGATCTCAAGTCAATTTTTGTAGATTTATTTCCAGCCCACTATTTCTTCTTGCTGAAGTAATTAGTGCCTACCTGCCCCTATTTTGTCCTCCTGTGATCCGAGCTCCATCTTTTTGGCACATATCTCTTTGTTTTTTTTTTCATCATAGAGAATAGCATTCGGACAATGTACCTATCATACCTCTCCCTTGTCAACATTATGAGGGGGTTTCTACTATTGTTGCTAATGCTTCCTTGGTTTTGTCTTGGAATTTTCTTTGTATTTAGTACTTGTTCCTATGTACTAGGAGATGCAAGGCCATTTACGCATGCATCTCTGTGAGATGGATCACTTACGTATTTATTCCTATGTACTATGAGATGCATAGTGGCCATTTATCCATCCATTCTTGGTGAGATGGAATACTTACCATATCGAAACTCTAGCATTCCTATTTTTGGAGGTTCTTTTGTCAGCATCATAATATTCATTCTATGACAGTGTTTGCAACTTCTTCATGCTTTATGTTTTTTCTTTCTTGTCTTTTGTTTCTCTTTTGGAGAGGAGTTTTGTTCCCATTCAGGATTTTCTCCTTTGCTCTATTTATGAGAAACTTGCATGTTTGTTCATGGGTACCTCATCAGGCTTTAGGTCGGGACCCATCATGCATTCATCTTTGCATGTTTTTTTCCTATATCTTTGCCTCTCTCCTAGTTGTGCATTCAGGGGGGTGTTGGAATAAATAATTCATATATTAATCATTCACTGAATTGCATTAATTCACTAAATAATCGATGCCTTAGTTAGTAATTAATTATTGACATTAATTAGTTAGTTAATTAATTAATTACGAATAATTAATTAATATTTATCTCCATGCATAATGCAAACTAAGAAAAGCAAGCTATGTTTAGAATTTTTAGAGTTTCATGCATTAATTAGTCTATTATGCTTTTTGTGCATACATGACTGATTCATGCATTCTATTTTAACTCTCAGTCTTTCTTGTAGACTCCACCATTTAGGATTTCTTTCTTTAGAGTTAGATTTATTTATAAGGATGTCATATCCTTCATTGTAATTAAGCAATTTCAAAGCAATACATTCAATTATTGTTAATTGTCTTCAATTCTTTTTGCTGTTCATTTTTCTCTTATTGTGTGACAGGTATTCTTGTAGAAGATAACTGGGCTAGTTGGATTCACATTTCATGAATTTTAACATGGTATCAGAGCTCCAGTTCTGAAGATTCTTGTTCACCTTTTCAGAGATTATTTGCATTTACACAAAAAATTGTTCACCTTGGGTTAATTTGGAGCTCACCATCAATTTCAAAAGGCTTGAGAAAGTCAGGATTGCTTTTTGTTTCACTGAAATTCGATATATATAGTCCATTTTGCAAGGGTTCAAAGTTCGAGGGTTTTTCTCTATTCCAGAGGGTACCTAAAAATTTGGAGCTTTTTGGGCTCAAAAGGACCTCATGGTTGGATTCAGAAGGTCCATTCCATGAATTTTGATAAATAATTTGCCTATTTTCGACATCAGGGGCATGATTTTTCATTAGCACATTTTTTGAGGTATGAAAATACGTACGACTGAACCTTTTTTTTTTAAGGGATTTTGATTTTTGATTGCTGACGTTAGTAGTATAGTCAGCATGCATGGCCCTTCTTTGACCCTCTTTGTGCCCTAAAAGAGGTGTTTTTTTTGTTTTGGCCATAACTTGGTCATACGAAGTTGAAATTGGGCAAACCATATACCGTTGGGAAGCTCTTTTCGAGCCCAATCCAGAGATGGAGGTATATTTTTCTGTTTTTTTCATTTTGCAAGTTATTTTTTCCAGTTGAAGTCAAAATTTATAGTTTGCAATCCCGGGGGCATATCTTGTGCATCCGCACTACATTTTTTGCAAACGCGATATCGTCGAAAAGGTGATTCACAAATCTATCTAGATCTCAGGTCCATTTTTGCAGATTGCTTTCCAACCCACTGTCTCTTCTTGCTTAATTAATCAATGCCTACTTGGCCCTATTCTATCCTCATGTGATCCAAGCTCCATCTTTTTGGCACAAATCTCTTTGTTTTTTTTTCATCATAGAGAATGGCATTCAGATTCAGTGTACCTATCATACCTCTCCCTTGTCAGAATTATGAGGGGTTTTTACTATTTTTTCTAATGCTTCCTTGGTTTTGTATTGGAGTGTTCTTTGTATTCAGTAGTTGTTCCTATGTACTAGGAGATGCAGGACCATTTACCCATGCATTATCTATGAGATGGATCACTTACATATTTATTCCTATGTAATATGAGATGCATCATGACCATTTACCCATGCATTGTTAGTGAGATGGAATACTTACCATATCGACACTCTAGCATTCCTATTTTTGGAGGTTCTTTTTAAAGCATCATAATAGTCATTCTATGACAGTGTTTGTAGCTTCTTCATGCTTCATGTTCCTTCATTCTTGTCTTTTATTTCTCTTTTGGAGAGGAGTTTTGTTCCCATTCAATAATTTCTCCTTTGCTCTATTTTTGAGAAACTTGCATGTTTGTTCATGGGTACCTCATCAGGCTTTAGGTCGAGACCCATCATGCATTCATTTTTGCATGTTTTTTTCCTATATCTTTGTCTCTCTCCCAGTTGTGCATTTAGGGGGGGGGGTGTTAAAATAAATAATTCATATATTAATTATTCACTTAATTGCATTAATTCGCTAAATAATCGATGCCTTAGTTAGTAATTAATTATTGGAATTTATTAGTTAATTAATTAATTATGAATAATTAATTAATATTTATCTCCATGAATAATGCAAACTAGGAAAAGGAAGCTATGTTTAGAATTTTGAGAGTTTCATGCATTAATTAGTCTATTATATTTTTTGTGCATACATGACTGATTCATGCATTCTATTTTAACTCTCAGTCTATCTTGTAGACTTCACCATTTAGGATTTCTATCTTTAGAGTTAGATTTCTTTATAAGGATGTCATATCCTTCATTGTAATTAAGAAATTTCAAAGCAATACATTCAATTATTGTTAATTGTCTTTAGTTCTCTTTGTTGTTCAATTTTCTCTTATTGTGTGATAGGTATTCTTGCAGAAGATAACCGGGCTTATGGGATTCACATTTCATGAATTCTAATAGTTCATTCTCATTGCAGGTTACCCACAACCTGATAATGTTCCCATGCATCACTAGATTGCTAAGTTTACTCAGTAGTTGGCATGGTGGGACAGTTTGGATTATCTCAGCCTATAACTTTTCCATTCATTGCTGACATTTGTGTGTATACTAGTGTTTTCTGTCTTTGGAGGCATTATTTTACACACTTGGCAGATCCGAGTTTAAAGACACTGGTTAAGTAGTCCAAGTGTTCAAAGATCATCAAGATATAAGTTGGTATGTCTCATGTTTATGATACAGGAGCATCCCCAGTCTATGAGCAATCTTGCATCAACCAAAAATATTTTCTTTCAGTTTTGTTCTTGTTCAGTTCAGTATTGTAGTTTCTATGATCTTTTAGTGTGTTTTGGTAGCTGGTTCTTTTTCATTGCGGATCCAATTTTTCAGTTTCAAGGCTTGCTTTTGTTCATCATTCTTGATTTTTAAGTTCATTTGGATTCTTTTCTGGTGAGTTATTGCTTCTGGATTGGTTGTTCTTGGTTCCCAAAGCATTTTTTGAGCTTAACGGCTAGTTGGTGATTTCTTCTCGTGTAAAGAAATTTATTGGCTTGCGGATTTACATGGTGCCTTGCTCAATGTTCTTGAGTCCTTGGTCAACCTGCTGTTTGATCCATGCTTCTTGGTTGTTATTTTTCGGAGGATTTTCCTTTCATTTTGGGGCCGTCCTATTTACACGTTTCATTTTCCTTTCTTGGTAAATGTAACCTATTATGGCCGACTCGGATGTGTTCCTGAGGGTATATATATTTTTATGTGTTCCTTAGGAAGTAGTTTGAAGGGTATATATATTTTTTATATTTTGTTGTCATTGATGTCAACATATTCCCGTGATTTGTTCCAGTGATTGCATTTTGGGAAGATCTTATGATCTGGTTTGTAGTGTTATTTTGCTGATCACTGTTTTGCAGAGTTTGGTATATCCTTTGATATATTCCAGTGTGATCAAATCTTGTGCTAAGATTTTGGGATATTTCTTGGGATGGTCTTGTGTATCTTCATTTCAGATGGTTTGTGATTTGATGCCCTGAAATTTATCTTTCTTTGTGACAGTTGCTGATTGGTTATGTTCTTGAGCTTTCAAACGTTGACCGATGAAGGTTTGAAAAGTGGTGTTGGTCTAATTGTTCTCGATTATTCTAATGTGCTTGCTGGTGTTTCCTAGTCATGTCCTATCTATTTTGGTGATTCACATTGATCGTTGTGCAAGTTTTTATCAATTGGTGATGATTTTCATGTTATGCGGTTGATCTTGGCGTGATTTCTGATGCAGTTGAGCATTTGGGAATTTGATTTAGGTCCATATTATGCTATGTAGATCATTATATTGGTCTAGTGGTCGATCTTTGTATCATGTGATGTAATTTTGGAAATTAAGGGTTGAGGGTTTAGTCGATCTTGTTCTCAAGGTTGATGACTTGTATATATAGGTGATATATTCATGTAATTTGGGTGTTGATGTTGTGATTGCATTATTAGAGAGAGGTTTATGTGCGAACAAGTGATTTATCCTTCGGTGTTGAGTTTGAGGTGAGATTGATGTTGCAAGGAAGAAATATGTGCTTAACTAGAACTATAATCAGACATTTGGAGATGTTATTCTTTCAGTTCATTTCTTCCAGATTGTAGTTTGAATCTTGTTGTAAGTCAGTGAGACTTCCTTGAGGGTTGTAGCCTTTTGAGCCATTATATTTGAGTAGTGAGCTCTAGGAAGTGTGTCTGAAAGAATGTGCATTCCACATTGTAATATTTACACATACTACTACAAAGTATCATCTTATTATGGGTAGGTTCCCACCGTGGTTTTTCCCTTAACTAAGGTTTTCATGTCAAAATCTTGGTGCTGTGTGTTGTGCTATTAATTTTATTATCTATTTTATTACTATAGTTTATCAGATCTATGCTTTGTGATTAGGTTTGGTCTTCCAGTGAAGACTGATTCACCCCCCCTCTCAGTCTTCCTTCTTGATTGCTGCTAACAATTGGTATCAAAGCCTTATCATCTAGTAGAAGCTTAACCATTTGGGGAGATGTGGGATGACAACTCAAGGCATTATCTTTAAGATGGATAGTTTGAGATTTGATGAAAGTAACTATGCTATATGGAAGAGCCAGATGTAAGTGCATTGATATGTCTTGGTGAAGATTGTTGGAAGATTACAAAGAATACCTATATTGTTCCCCATATTGGACCATCTACTCCTGATGTGATCAAGGAAGTTGAAAACAATATTAGAGTGAAGGAAGCATTGCTTAGTGCCCTGACTGATTTTGAGATGACAAATGTGATGATACTTCAAACTGCTCATGAGGTCTCAGAGAATCTTGAGGTTCTATATGAAGGTGATAAACAAGTGAAAGTTGCTAAGTTGTAGAGTTTAAAAGGAAAGTATGAGACATTGAAGATGGGAGATGATGAGAACATACACTCTTTCATGGCTAAGGTGAACGATCTTGTCCTAGATATTAGATGTGTCAGTGGAACCATTAAGGAAGATGAAATTGTTGCTAAGGTACTGAGATCTTTGCCTCCTGCTTATAAAAATAAGGTTGCTTCTATTGATGAGATCCAGAGTGTGACTACAATAACAAGAGATATATTGGTTGGAAAGATTGCTATATTTGAGTTGAGTGAGTTTGGAGAATCACATGGAAAGTCTGAGACTACATTTAGAGCATTCGCATCTTATCTGGTAAGCAGAAATATGATCCTGATGAGTGCAAAATATATAGATATGAGAGATAGAGAGAAAAGAGATGGAAGAGAAAGAAAGAGAGATGGATGAACTTGAAGCCCTGATTGCCCAGAGATTTCCTAAAGGTGTCGATAAGTATGATGGAAAGTTTCCTTTAAAATGTTTTTCTTGTAATAAGATAGGATATTTTTGGTGCAGGAGAACCTCATCAACAAGCTATTCATGACCCTAAGGATGAAGACTAGGATCATTAGGGTGTATTAGTGTGTTTTGTGTTTCATGTATGCAATAAACCCCACCATGTAAGACCATGTCACCAATTAGGCAATTTGAGAAGCCAATTGGGACAATGTGGTAAAAAAGGGGTAATAGATGGTCTAGATTTGTGTTTGATAGGTTTTAGACATGTTTTATGTGTTTTTGGTTGGTCCATGTATGTGGATCCCAACCTTAGAGAGTATGACAACTTTTTGTGCACAATTGCAAAAATGCAACTTTTGGTAATTTGGTTGGGGGAAGCCTTTCAACAGCTCCAACCTACTCCAAATTTGGTGGGAAACCATTGGAGAGCTGTATAATCCTTTTGGTAATGATTCCCAAGGTTGTTGTTGTTGGAATGGGAGTTTGAGAATCAATAATACACAAAATGTTGGCATATGTGCAGAGTATGATGACATGATGATATTGTATGTTGTCATTGATGTCAATATGTTGAACAGTGAACTGGTATATTGAAGTAAGCAACTTGCAAGAGAACTGGTATGATGTTGTGAACTGGTATATGTGAAAAAGTGAAGCGGTATGTTGGAATGTGAACCGATATATGGAATATTTTGTATCAAGGTTTCATATGGTATGACTACCGGTTGGTAGTCTCAGCTTCAGGGTTTTTGGTTGAAGTGTTCCAGGCTTGTGTGATTCAACCAATGACATCATGTGATGAGTTAGCATTGTAATGAAGAATAGATCATGTTGCCACATCAGTCTTATGCGCATGAAGCAGATTGATCCTATCTACCTCGGGAATGTGCGAAGTCTCTGTAAATGGTGAAGAATGCGTGATGGGTTATCAGCCTCCAAGAAGTGGTGAAGAACGAACGTTGGAGAATGTCTTGAGATCTGTTCAAGACTGTTGTATTCAATGCAATGTGTTCAACAGTTAGGATTGAACCAACTGAATTGCTTAACCTAAATGTTTAGGGTTTAGGGTTTATGCTACTGACCTATCTATTCCCTATAAGGCCGATGTTGTTTTTCATGTTGAGGTTGTTGGCAAATGTTGTGTGTGTGTATCCAAGTGCAGAGATATGTGATTCTTGCCAGACTAGATAAGAGAATAGATACTTGCAGAGTGTGATTGCAGAAGGAAGGAAATAAAGCGGATCTGCATTGGCATTGAGTGTTGTTACCAGATCATTGTAATACCTATTAACCTCTAACCACTTCAACAGTTGGAAAATCCCTTAACCAGGTAGCTTTAACAGGCTTTTGTGTAAATCATTTAACAGGGTAACTCAATTCAATGAGTTCTTAAAATCCTCTCGCGAGGTAACCTCTAACAGGGTTTGAACCTTTAACCGGGTATTTAGCCATTCCTGAACCGGGTTATCCCTAGCAGGATCGGTTCCTAACAGAACCTATTGTAAAGTCTTTAATCGGACTAGGCTCCTAACAAAGTGGACTTCAGAAGAGTTCAAGAATAGCTTGTGGGTATTCATCCCCACTGTGGTTTTTCCCAATTGGGTTTCCACGTGAAAAATCAGTGTGTCATGTGTGATGCCTTTCATGTGATGGTTTAGTGTTTTATGTCAAGTTGGTAAAGTATGTTGAACTAGAAGTTATTATATTTTTGCTGATAGATTACTTGTTTATACATAAGGGTGAAGAGGAAATGAGGTATTAGATTATATGGAAAGCTAAGTGTTACCGGTTTATGTCTTTGACATTCTTACTATGTTTTACCAGTAGTAATCTGGTTTAGACCGTTGTTAGTGCTTGCCAATCAAAGTGCACTGTTTGTAGTCAAACCGGTTCAGGAAAAGTGTTTTTTCCTGTACTGATTCACCCCCCCCTCTCAGTACTAGTTTGGTACTAACTATTTATCATTAATTCTTCAATGGTATCAGAGCATCTTCTAGGTCCTCTGTGTTGTAAGTTTAATCGCTTGAGGAAAAGATCCTATTCTAATGATGAAGAGGGAAGGTCCAAAGTTCAACATAGACAACTTTAAAATATGGAAGGACAAAATGAAGATATACATCAGAAGTATGGGTGCTCAACACTGGAGCTTTGTTGAGAATGCTTATGTTAGCCCTATCGGTACTCTCACCGATGATCAAAAGAGAGAGATTTGGGAGAATGGGAAAGTCATGGAAGCCCTAATCAACAGTTTATCTGACATTGAGTTTATTGATGTTTAGGATAAAGAGAATCCCAAAGAAGTATGGGATGCTCTTGAGAATATCTATGGTGGTGATGAGCATGTGAAACAAGCTAAGGAAGAAATCCTTAGGGGAAAGTTTGAAGACATGCAGATGGTTGAAGGAGAGACCATTCAACAATATGGAACAAGAATCAAAATTGTTGTTGGAGACATCAAGAGTGTAGGTGGTAAAATAGAAGATTCCATTGTTGTTAGCAAAGTTTTGAGATCCTTATTACCGGTCTATGCAATAAGGGTTGCTGCTATTAAGGAGTTGAGGTTTGTAGACAAGACAAAGGTATCCTTGGACTCCATCATTGCAAAATTGACTGCATATGAGCTAAATAATTATGATGGTAGTATTCAGAAGACTGAATCAACCTTTAGAGCACCTGCTGCACTATCTAGAAAGGGCAAAGAAGCTAGTACTAGTGGTGAACCTAGACATAGTAGAGAAATGGATGATGAGGAGATCTTGATGGAATTTGAAGCTCTTCTTGCCAAGAGACTTCCTAAGGGAACCGGTAAATACAGAGGTAAGCTCCCTTTGAAATGCTTTTCTTGCAATAGGATAGGACACATTGCTGTAAACTTTCCTAATGATGATAATAGGGACAAACCGGAAAAGGGGGGAGGGAAGTGCAGGCGTGGCGGGGGTGAGCAGTTGCATTAGAGGCTGGGAAGGGTTCGGCCAAGGGAGTGGAGCGAGGATCGGGGGGCTTCAGGTGGAGCTTTAGTTGGGAGAAGTTGGGCTTTGGTTGCGAAGAAAGAGAGAGCCAAAAAAAGGATCAAGAAATATATCAGGTGGGAGATCGATCCTATTCTTTGTTCTGGAGCATGCAAATCAAGATTTTCAGACACCCATATGCAATAAGTAGAGGCTGGTTAGAAGCATCCAAGAGGCAGCGCTTTCATTTTTATTACTTTTGGAGCTTCAGAAATGCCCTCATTTGAGAGCTTTTGGTAACCCTATTTAGGGTTTGTTTTATTTCAAGTATTACAAGCCCTAATTTAGGGTCTGATCTACTGAGACTCGGGTTCAATAGAAGTGGCACCAGGACTTGAAGAGTGAAGTGGCATGACAAGAAGACAAAGGAAAGAGAAGAAGAAAGATGTTGATTTATTGTGACATTCAGAAGATAATAAGTTGTATTGTCTATCAAAAACCTAGCACCAACGATGAAGGCACAAAAACCCAAACTGGAGAAGCCATTAAGCACCGATATCAATGCAACAGGAAACTGGAAAAATCAAGGGCAAACCGTGAGAGGAAGTTGAGCATTGAGTAACTCAGAGTGATGCAGCAAAACATGTAACCAGGGTTACTAGGACCTGGACCTGTGGGAGTTAGGTGGATTACATGGCAGCTACATGATGATATATTAAAGAATAGACACACTTTTGATGGAGTCCAGCAGTTTCCAGGCAGGCATCAGGATAAGGGGAGAGAAAGAAGATTCCTGCGACATTGGTTTGCATGCTGACTAGATCGAACACCACAACCCTCATTTGACATTTGTGAGGGGACACCACCATTCTCACATCAATCTTTATCTGAATCACAAGCTAATCCTGCTAATCTTCCATCATATGTGACTTGGCCAAACAATACCCAGTTGACAAACCCCAAATTCCTTTCAACCCCAAACAAACTCCCAATAAACAACTTGCGTCAAGGAGAACCCTTCAAACCAAAACAAATTACACAGAGTTGGAGAAAGAAAACCCCTTCCACATTACTTGCCAATCCACAAGGACTTAAATTGGATGCAGAAGGTAATGGGCAATGTCTAAATGAAACAGCTAAAGAGGGTAGTCAGGCTTTAGTCTCACCAAAGGACAAGATTGCTGCTAACACTGAAAAATCAGGCAAATCTGAAGGTGTGTATAAGATTGTTTTACCGGACCACCTTATTCAGCCTCAAATAGATCTGCTACGCGCCACAGCCCTCATTGGTAAACTTCATTCTACTATTTCCTTTATGAAACTTTCATTATGGGCTAAACAAAATTGGTTGGGCTTGAAGGATATTTTTTTGATGGATAAGCAGTCTCTCTTTTTTATTGCCATTTTTTATTCTAAAGAATATAAAAATTGTGTTCATAGATTTAAGGGATGGTTTTGTAAGGGTATTGGTATTATCACTTTGGCGTGGGTTCCAAATTTTAGCATGGAGTCAGTTCCCCCTCTTTTCATGCCTTTTTGGATTACTCTCCCAAGGCTCCCTCTTGAATATTGTTATCTAGATATTGTGGAAATTTTGGCTAACCAAATCGGTATTTTTATCAAGCATGATCTTATCCCATATGAACTTGCCCATTTAACCGTCAGGGTATGCTTACTGCTAAACCTCACAAAGCCACTTCCCAAGTCCATTATAATGACTTCCTCCATAGGGAAATGGAATCAAGACATTTGCATACAGGGTACTAGAGATATTGATGACCATATAGATAAATTGGGTCATTTTAATTCGCAGTGTCAAGGTTCGGGCATTGATGTTGTTAGGGTCTGCAAGGATTTTGTGACTGATTACCATAAATGCTCCTTTTATCAATCTACTCCATCTCCTCCTTCTACAACAAATGGGAAAACAAGTGTAATTAACTCAATAGAGAGCTCCGTACCTCTAAACATTGTTGATAATATTGCAAGAGCTTTCTAGGGTGCTCAGTCGCTTCAAGATGTTTCTCCTTTCTCTCTGATCCTCTCTCAATCCTTTTTGGGCTCTATGACTGATGCTTTACTTCCAGCAGTAAAAAGAACAAAGCCCTCCAATTTGAAGAAATATCCTCACTATCAGATTGCTATTTCTAGTTTAAGTTCTATGCAAAAAATTGGAGGCAGATACAAGAAAGTATCTTTTACGATCCATTGCTCTTCAATCCTAGTTGATTGGTTGTACAAGAAAATATTTGCTTCCTCTCTCTTTAGGCAGCCCACTTCTTCTTTTTTGAGTTTAAATTCTATGGGAAACTCAGATACTCAACTCCGGGAGCTCTATATATCACAGAATGCAAAGGTCAACCTGATTCACAACTTGATGTTTAATTGCCAACCTTTCCATGTGATTCAATGCAGTCCTCCCATTCTTGGATCCTCATTGGATTCTCCAAATATTGAATTAATGGTACATGATATCCTTATCTTTGTTGCATCAAACTTGATAGATGAAATTGCTCTTGAGGAATTACTAGAAATTTAGGGTGTCCTTGTTGTTGATGCTATGCCTCTTGCTCTCAATACTTCACCACCCATTCCCTCATCCTTGTTAGAATATAGTCATGTTGAACACCTTGTGGTTGAAGATAATTCATATCAGACCTTTTAGCCTTCCACATAGCTTGACTTTGATTTTGCTCAACACCTCTCTCTTGTTCAAACAATTTCTTCATCTCCTCTGTTATATAAAACACCTAAAAAAAGAGGTCGGAAGCCAAATATTCTTAAAACCCAAGAAGAGATTGCAACAAGTATCCAGATCACAATTGTAGATAAGTTTTCACCCCACACAAGACCAAGAAGGACATGTTGTTCTTCTTGGATGCAATGAGGATTTTATCTTGGAATGTCAGAGGTTTGAATGCCTCTGACAAGAGAGGGCGGATCAAGCAACAGCTGGATTCCTCCCAAGCAAACATCATTTTACCACAAGAAATAAAGCTTTTAGATGAAGCCACTCAAAAGATTTTTTTAAAATGGACTTTATGGGATTTCATACATATTCCTACAGTAGGGGCTTCAGGTGGTATTTTGATCTTGTGGAATACTAAGACAATCAAAGCAAAAACTTTGAGTCAAGGGACAAATTGGCATCTTATTCTTATTGAAAAATTTGATATATCCTTTGTTCTCTTTAATATCTATGGCCCAACAACTGCTCAAGAGAAACATGCTCTTTGGAATACTATAACTTGTTAGATCCAACAACAGGGAGTTCAAAAAATCATCTTCGAAGGTGATTTTAATGCCATCTTGTCTCAAAATGAGAAATAGGGAGGCAATCCTACAACACCTAAGGTGATTAAAGACTTTAGATCTTTTGTGTCTGATAACGCCCTCTCTGACATTTCACCTTCTAATGGTCAATTTACATGGACAAACTGGAGAACTTCCCTTCAAATTGCAAGTAGATTGGACAAGTTTTTCACTTCATATGAATGGATCCTTCAAAAATATACTTTCAGCTCTAAAATTTTGTCGTTCTCTGGGTCTGACTATTTTCCTATCGAATTATGTCTAGATAAACATGAAGTTTCTCATCATAGATCTTCTTTTAAGTTTGAAAGAATGTGGTTTTGACACCCACATTTTCATGCTCTACTGTGTCAATGGTGGGTGAGTGCCCCCTTCTGTAGGGGGAACAAAATGTTTCAACTTTATATGAAAATGTAGTTTGTAAAAGCAAATATCAAAGTCTGGAATAGGAAAGTATTCAAAAATATCTTTGCAGAAAAAACAAAGGTAGAGAAGGAATTAAAGGACGTCAATGAACTTATCTTTTCTACTAGGATTAATCCAGAAATTTTCTTAAAGTAGAAGCATTTACAAAGCTACTGGGAAGAACTATGCTCTAGAGAGGAGGAACACTGGAGACAAAAATTAAGGGAATTATGGCTAAAAGAAGGAGATAAAAATACTAAATTCTTCTAGGCTTCTGCAAAGATTAAGCAAGCTACATCTACTATCTTTTCTATAAATGCTTCTTCTTCGGGGGGAAAATTAACTAATGAACAAGAAATTAGGGAAGAGGGTGAACTCTTCTATAAATATCTTCTTGTTCCCTCTCCTCCTTTTCTTTCTGAGGATTCCAATGTCGACATATTGTTAGACTCCATTCCTTGTCTGATTTCACAACGTGATAATGATTATTTGATGCAACCTTTCTCTCTTGCTGAATTACAAGAGGTGGTATTTTTTATAGCTCCTGATAAGTCTCCAGGCCCTGATGGTTTCACCATGCTATTCTTTCAAAAGTGTTGGGACGTTTTAGGCTTTGATCTTTTAATGGATTTGGAGGAGTCAAGACAAAAAGATTTTATTCTCAAGAACTTCAATTTAACCCATCTTGCTCTTATCCCCAAATCCAATAACCCTCAATCTTTTCCAGATTTTAGGCCTATTTGCTTATGTAATTCAGTGTACAAGATTTTTACAAAAGCTATCTATCTCCGGTTAAAATCCTTGATACCTAAAGTAATATCTCTTCAACAAGGAGGTTTTGTTCCTGGCAGGGAAACATCAGAAGGTGCGCTTGTGGCCCATGAAGTTCTGCACTTAATTAACTCTTCATAGTCCCCTACTTTTATAGCTAAATTAGACACGTTGAAAGCATATGATAAAGTATGTTGGTCCTTTCTTTTGAGAGTGCTTAAAAAGTTTGGCTTTTCGGATAAGTGGTGCAAATGGATCAAAAATTGCCTCTTTGGGGCACATTTTTCAGTTATTGTTAATGGTAATCCTTCTAGCTTTTTTCAAGCCACCCAAGGGGTTTGACAAGGTGACCCGCTATCACCTTTTCTATTCATTATCATGGCAAAAGCTTTTAGTAGATTGGTCAATAAGTTGTTGAGTCTGGGTTTTTGGAAAGGGGTATGCATCCCTAATACCTCAATTTCTATCACCCACACCTTATTTGCAGATGATACACTTTTATTCGGCTGTTCCAATATACAAGAAGCAAGGCATATTAAGAAAATATTGGACATATATATTTCTGGATCTGGACAGAAAATCAGTGTGCAAAAATCTAAACTATTCATATTCAATACTTCTGAAATGGTATCTAACAACATTATCTAGACATTGGGCTTTCCAGTGGATTATCTTCCATCATCGTACTTGGGTATCCCTTTCTTTATGGGAGTAGGGAAACCTTCTTTTTGGAATTTTGTGATTGACAGATTAAAAAGAAAAATTTTTGTACTGAAAGCTAGATGGTTATCTCTGTCAGGGAGAATCCTTCTTGTCAAAATTGTTTTGGCTACAATTCCAAACTACTACATTTCAGTCCTTCAAGCCTCGAAATCTATTGTCTCTCATATAGAGAAAATTATTCAGAATTTTATTTGGAAAGGTAATCTTTCAGAAGAGAAAAAGATCCCACTTGTGTCTCTCAACAAAATGACGGCAAGCAAATCTACGGGCGGGGTGGGTCTGCACGATCTGTCAAAAAGGAATAAGGCCTTTGGGGGAAAGCTAGTTTGGAATATGTATGAGAAACCACATGCTTTATGGTGTCAAATTATGCAAGCAAAGTATTTAGATACTCCTACCCCTTCACGTATATTTACTATCCTTGATCCTCCATCAGGATCTGCAGTTTGGAACTTCATGATGGACTCTAGGAATGTGATTACTAGATACTTATCATAGCAAGTACATAATGGGAAAGAAGTCAACTTTTGGCATGATTCATGGAGTGGTATCCCCCCTCTTAATTTGGAGGAGTCCCTAGTAGATGTGATCCCTATATTTACTACTCATTGGGGTTCACACCTTTATGATTACATAGATGATCTTGAGAAGATTTCAAATCATGTCATTTGGAAGAAGCCAACTCTACTCCCAATCCCCCCGGGTCAAAAGGTAAATTTTTCTTTGATTCTCAAGAACCGTATTATCTTTATCTCTAATGGTTTGGAAAAATTGATATGGTTCCCTATGAAGAATGGAAAGTACTCTATCAAGGAAGGGTATAAGGCAATTCATCAAATGTCTGTTCAATCCTATTCACAAAGAGCCTACAATTTCTATTGGAATAATAGTGTTCTTCCCAAGGTAGGGATGTTTGCTTGGCTTTCTCTACATAAAAGAATACTCACCAGTGAGAGACTTGTTAAATTGAATATTGCACATCCATTTGCTTGTGTACTTTGTGGTGAACACACTGAAACGTTAGATCATCTCCTCCTCTAATGTGATTTTGCTCACTATTGTTGGATGTTCATGCTTGATAAGATTTCCTTTAACACACCTCTTCCAGATAATGTATGGGATTTGTTCTAGTCATGGCTAGTCTTATACTGATCCTCTCTTTTTGCATGTATTTGGAAAGTGATCCCATCCATAGTAGTATGGTCACTTTGGTGGGAAAGAAATAAGCGTATTTTTAGAAAGCAAACATCTCCTCTTTTTGAAGTTTTCAATTATTTTGAAAAATTAGTATCAGAATTGGTTAATGCTCAAGTTTCAAATCAGTTCAATTCGAATAGGGAATTTACTTCTTGGGATGGTCATATTATTAACTGCTGGAAGGGCATCTCTATTCCTGTATCACCTTGTCTTCCGAGAGTGAGAACTAGTAAAATTGATAGAAATAAAGTGAAATGGTGTCCTTCGGATTCAATGCATTTCAAACTAAATTTTGATGGCTCCTCTAAAGAGAACCCAGGTGATGCAGGGATAGGAGTATGCATAAGGGATCACACAGGATGTGTTTTAGCTTTGAAAGCTGCTGTTATTTTGTCGGGTACTAACAACTTTGCAGAGGCATATGCTTTACTTGAAGGTATTCTACTAGTAAAAAAACTGAACATCTCATATATACACATTGAAGGCAATTCAGCTATTATAATCAATGCTTGCATAAAGAGAAATATTGATAATTGATAGATAAGATATTTACTTGAACAAGCATGGACACTAATTGATACATTTACAAAATTCACCATTTCACATGTGTATAGAGAAGGGAACCGGGTTGCAGATCATTTGGCAAATATGGGAAGTTCCAAGGAGGAACTTAATATGATGGGTCCGAATTGTGATTTTGATTCTTATCCAATTCTTAAGGCAAAAATTTTGGAGGATATGGGTATAGGATAATATTACATATAGCTATACAATGGTGTTTTTCATAATGATATAAATTGGTATGTGTGATATTATAAGTGTAGGGTCCTATGGTTTTGCTGCATCTGTATATTGTGAAGGGATATTGATTTGAGAAGTGTGCCAGATTTTTAAGTTGGATAAAGTCATAAGTGAGACAGATTGTGGATTGCTATGTAAATGTGCACAACTCTCATGATGTTTTGGTTTAGATTGCATCTTGTTCAATACATTCCAAAAAATATTCAATACTGGGGGATGTTTTATGGCACTCACTATTCTAGACACTATAAGATATTGTATTTCTTGGCATATTTGAGATTTAAATCTCATAACCTTTCTATGTATTGTAGAGCAAGGATTAGAGTTTTTCTTACTGGTTCTTTTCTCTGGGAGCTCTTTGAATCAACTTTATATAATAAAATATATTAAGTGGCACCGCCACCTTGTTTTGAAAAAAAAAAGGACAAACCAGAAAAGTCCAAGAAGTTCAAAGGAGGAAACCAGAGAAACTATTTTGTAGCAGTTGATGAAGGTGTCACTAACGAGGAATCAGAAGATGAAGAAAGTGTAGACATTGTGTTTGTAGCAGTTAAGTAAGATGTGTCAGACAAAAAGGCTCTTGTCTCCCACTTTGATAATTCCAATGAGTGGATTATTGACAGTGGCTATTCTCACCATATGATTGGTGCCCAGAGTAAGTTTCTATCTCTAGAAGAGTATGATGGTGGTGTGGTTCATTTTGGTAATGATGCACCCTGTATGGTAAAAGGCAGAGGGTCCATCTCTCTGAATGGAAAAAGCAGTGCTGATAATGTGTATTGGGTAGAAGGTCTCAGACACAACCTTTTGATTGTTGCTCAGTTGAATGATAATGGACTCACTTTGGAATTCAAAAGTGGAGTGTGCAAAATTAAAGGAAAAAATGGTGAACTGATGGCCACCGGTATGCAGACCAAAGGTAACCTATTTGAGATGAATGCAAATATTAGTACATGTCTTATGGCTAAGTTTGATGTTAGCTGAATATGGCATAGGAGACTCCGCCATGTAAATTTTGACAACATTGTGATAGCCAGTAAGATCAAGCCAGTTAGAGGATTGCCTGTGTAGAGCAAACCAGAAAATCCTTTGTGCAGAGAGTGTCAATTGGGGAAAATGTCTTCTTCAACCTTCAAAGGTAAATCTTTCACTACAGACAATTTACTTGATCTTGTGCATACTGATTTGTGTGGTCCTATGAAAACTAGGAGTGTGTAGGGAGATAGGTATTTTATGATTCTTACTGATGATTTCTTAAGAATGATGTGGGTCACATTCTTGAAGCACAAGTCTAAAGCCTTTGGAAAGTTCAAAGCCTTCAGAGCACTGGTAGAAAGAGAAAGCAGTAAGAGAATCAAATGCCTTAGAACTGATCAAGGAGGAGAATTCACTTTCGGTGAATTCAATAAATACTATGAAGAGAATGGCATCAAGAGGCAACTGTCTGCCCCCCGGAATCTACATCAGAATGGCCTAGTAGAGAGGAACAACCAAACTATGGTTGAAGCAGCTAGAACTATGTTGATCCAAGGAAAAGTTTTTCACACCTTTTGGAGAGAAGTGGTGAGCACTACAGTCTACACAATGAACCAAGTACTCATCAAAAAGGGTAAGGATAAAATACATTATGAGTATTGGACCGGTAAGACACCGGTGGTAAGCTACTTTAGAGTGTTTGATAGCAAATGTTATATCAAGAGGAGTAAACATCAAAGAAAGTTTGATGTTAAATATGATGAGGGAATATTCCTAGGGTATTCCACCAAGAGTAAAGCTCTCAAATGTTTCAATAATAGAACTCAGAGATTTGTTGAAAGCATCAATGTTAGAGTTGATGAAACCTCTGAGAAACCTAAGGAAACCGTCAGTGAGCAAGTAGGAGATGAACCGATAGTAACCTTCTGGGATCCGGTTGCAAAATAGCCTAGCACCAGTAGTAGTGCTCCTACACCGGTAGATGCTGATGCTAAAGATGAGGATGAAGAAGAAAAGAAAGAGGAAACAACTAAGATCACTCCTAGGTATGTAAAGCTAAATCATGATCCAAAGCAGATCATAGGAGAAAATGATGTAGGAATTCTTACAAGAAGAAAGGTTAGAGAAAACTCTTGCATGATCTCTGAATTTGAGCCTAAAACATTCAAAGAGACACATAAAGATGAAGACTAGATCAAGGCAATGGAAGAGGAACTTGACCAGATAGAAAAGAATGGTACATGGTCTTTGGTACCTAGACCTAAGCATAAAAATGTCATAGGAACCAAATGGGTTTTCAAAAATAAGCTGAATGAAGATGGCTTAGTGGTTAGAAATAAAGCCAGACTAGTGTGCAAAGGATATGCTCAAGAAGAAGGAGAGGACTATAGAGAAACCTTTGCTCCAGTAGCCAGATTGGAAGGAGTTCATATAGTTCTTGCATATGCAGCCTTCAAGGGATTCAAAGTATACCAAATGGATGTAAAATATGCATTCCTGAATGGAATACTAGAAGAGGAGGTGTATATAGAGCAACCAGATGGGTTTTCCCTATCAGAAGATAGTGACATGGTGTGTAGGCTACATAAAGCCTTGTATGGACTAAAGCAGGCACCCAGAGCATGGTATGAACACTTGCACTCTCATCTAGTGAAAATTGGATTTGAAAGAACAAGTGAAGATAGCAATATCTACTTGAAATAAGAAGGAGATTAGATTCTAATCTGTGAGGTATTTGTTGATGATATAATTTTTGGAGGAGATGACAAGATGAGTCATGATTTTGCAGATGAGATGAAAAAGGAATTTGAGATGTTACTTATAGGGGAGATTAAGTTCTTCATTGGACTAAAGAAGACCTTTGGCATGGAAGATAGCAAACCAGTTGGTACACCAATGGTGACCAGTTGTAAATTATCAAAAGAGGATGACTTAGTGTTGGTAAATGAGAAAGAATACCGATCAATGATTGGTAAATTGCACTATGTAGTACATAGTAGACCGGACATTGCACATGCAGCAGGCATTACTGCATGGTTCCAGAAAAGCCCAAGAGAATCCCACTTGATAGCAGTCATGTGGATTCTAAGATATCTGAAGGGAACTATTGACTTTGGATTATGGTATCCATACAGCAATGATTTCAACGTGAAAGTGTTTACAGATGCTGACTAGGCTGGTAATGTGGACGACCGGAAGAGCACAACTGGTGGTGCATTCTTTCTTGGTGGTAGACTAGTCTCATGGATGAGTAAGAAGCAGAGTTGTATCTCTCAGTCTACAACAGAAGCAGAATATGTTGCAGCATTCAAGAACTGCACTTAGACAATATGGATAAATCTTTTTCAGGATTGGTGTGTTGAAGGATGCTACTCCTTAGGGGGAGTAGCATAGTGGAACATAGATGTGTATGCCTCCACTTTGGCATTGTTGTCAAAGGGGGAGAAGATGTGAAGTGGAGAAGATATCTGTAGTATTGGGGAGAAGATTTGAAGCGAAAGCAAAAAGATATCTTTGTATATTGCCATCAATGCCAAAGGGGGAGATTGTTGGCATATGTGTAGAGTATGATGACATGATGATATTGTATGTTGTCATTGATGTCAATATGCTGAAGAGTGAACCTGTATATTGAAGTAAGCAACTTGCAAGAGAACCGGTATGATGTTGTGAACCGGTATATGTGAAAACATGAAGCGGTATGCTGGAATGTGAACCGGTATATGGAATATTTTGTATCAAGGTTTCATATGGTATGACTACTGGTTGGTAGTCTAAGCTTCAGGGTTTTTGGTTGAAGTGTTCCAAGCTTGTGTGATTCAACTGATGACATCATGTGATGAGTTAGAATTGTAATGAAGAACAGATCGTGTTGCCATGTCTACCTTGTGCGTGTGAAGGATCTTGCATGAAGGAGATTGATCCTATCTACCTTGGGAATGTGCGAAGTCTCCATAAATGGTGGAGAACACGTGATGGGTTAGCAACCTCCAAGAAGTGGTGAAGAATGAACATTGGAGAACGTCTCGAGATCTATTCAAGACTGTTGTATTCAATGCAATGTGTTCAATGGTTAGGATTGAACCGACTGAATTGCTTAACCTAAATGTTTAGGGTTTAGGGTTTATGCTACCAACCTATCTGTTCCCTATAAGGTCGATGTTGTTTTTCATGTTGAGGTTGTTGGAAAATGTTGTGTGTGTGTATCCAAGTGCAGAGATACGTGATTCTTTCCAGACCAGATAAGAGAATAGATACCTACAGAGTGTGATTACAGAAGGAAGGAACTAAAGTGGATCTGCATTGGCATTGAGTGTTGTTACCAGATCATTGTAATACCTGTTGACCTCTAACCACTTCAACAGTTGGAAAATCCCTTAACTGGGTAGCTTTAATAGGCTTTTGTGTAAATCCTTTAACAACGTGACTCAATTCAATGAGTTCTTAAAATCATCTTGCGAGGTAACCTCTAACATGGTTTGAACCTTTAACCAGGTATTTAGCCATCCCTTAACTGGGTGATCCCTAGCAGGATGGGTTCCTAACAGAACCTATTGTAAAGTCTTTAACCGGACTAGGCTCCTAATAGAGAGGACTTAAAAAGAGTTCAAGAATAGCTTGTGGGTATTCATCCCCACCGTGGTTTTTCCCAGTTGGGTTTCCAAGTGAAAAATCAGTGTGTCATGTGTGATGCCTTCCATGTGATGGTTTAGTGTTTTATGTCAAACTGGTAAAATATGTTGAACTAGTAGTTATTATATTTCTAATGATAGATTACTTGTTTATATATAAGGGTGAAGAGGAAATGAGGTATTAGATTGTATGGAAAGCTAAGTGTTACAGGTTTATGTCTTTGACATTCTTACTGTGTTTTACCGGTAGTAATCTAGTTTAGACCGGTGTTAGTGCTTGCTAGTCAAAGTGCATTGTTTGCAGTCAAACCGGTTCAGGAAAAGTGTTTTTGCCTGTACTAATTCACTCCCCCCTCTTAGTATCAGTTTGGTACTAACTGTTTATCATTTATTCATCAATTGGTATTAGAGCATCTTCTAGGTCGTCTGTGTTGTAAGCTTATCTGCTTGAGGAAAAGATCCTATTCTAATGATGAAGAGGGAAGGTCCAAAGTTAAACAGAGACAAGTTTAAAATATGGAAGGACAAAATGAAGATATACATCAGAAGCATGGGCGCTCAACACTGGAGCTATGTTGAGAATGCCTATGCTATCCCTACCGGTACTCTTACCGATGATCAAAAGAGAGAGATTCAGGAGAATGGGCAAGTCATGGAAGCCCTAATCAACAGTTTATCTGACATTGAGTTTATTGATGTTTAGGATAAAGAGAATCCCAAAGAAGTATGGAATGCTCTTGAGAATATCTATGGCAGTGATGAGTATGTGAAACAAGCTAAGGAAGAAAGCCTTAGGGGAAAGTTTGAAGACATGTGGATGGTTGAAGGAGAGACCATTCAACAATATGGAATAAGAATCAAAACTATTGTTGGAGACATCAAGAGTGTAGGTGGTAAAATAGAAGATTCCACTATTGTTAGCAAAGTTTTGAGATCCTTATTACCAGTCTATGCAATAATGGTTGCTACTATTCAGGAGTTGAGGTCTATAGACAAGACAAAGGTATCCTTGGACTCCATCATTGCAAATTTGACCACATATGAGCTAAATAATTATGATGGTAGTATTCAGAAGACTGAATCAGCCTTTAGAGCATCTGCTACACTATCTAGAAAGGGCAAAGAAGCTAGTACTAGTGGTGAACCAAGACAAAGTAGAGAAATGGATGATGAGGAGATCTTGATGGAATTTGAAGCTCTTCTTGCCAAGAGACTTCCTAAGGGAACCGATAAATATAGAGGTAAGCTCCCTTTGAAATGCTTTTCTTGTAATAGGATAGGACACATTGTTGTAAACTGTCCTAATGACTATAATAAGGACAAACTGGAAAAGTTCAAGAAGTTCAAAGGATCAGAGAAACTATTTTGTAGCAATTGATGAAGGTGTCACTGATGAGGAATCAAAAGATGAAGAAATCGAAGACATTGTGTTTGTAGCAGTTAAGGAAGATGTGTCAAACAAAAAGGCTCTTGTCTCCCACTTTGATAATTCCAATGAGTGGATTATTGATAGTGGCTATTCTCACCATATGACTGGTGATCGGAGTAAGTTTCTATCTCTAGAAGAGTATGATGGTGGTGTGGTTTGTTTTGGTAATGATACACCATGTATGGTAAAAGGTAGAGGGTCCATCTCTCTGAATGAAAAAAGTAGTGTTGATAATGTGTATTGGGTAGAAGGTCTCAGACACAACCTTTTGAGTGTTGCTAAGCTGAATGATAATGGACTCACTCTAGAATTCAAAAATGGAGTGTGCAAAATTAAAGGAAAGAATGGTGAACTGATGGCCACTGATATGCAGACCAAAGGTAACCTATTTCAGCTGAATGCAAATATTAGTACATGTCTTATGGCTAAGTTTGATGTTAACTGGATATGGCATAGGAGACTCTAACATGTAAATTTTGACAACATTGTGAAAGCCAGTAATCAAGGCAGTTAGAGGATTGCCTGTGCTGAGCAAACTGGAAAATCCTTTGTGCAGAGAGTGTTTGTAGGAGTTTTACATGTCTGTACAGATTGGTTGGAACCCCACCATCCATGGAGTATATAGGGAGATGAAATAGATTTCTTTTGGTGGAGGTCTGAGGTCTTAACTATTCTGGAGTAGAGAGAACCCTCCATTCTTTTGACTGTAACCCAGAAATTGAGGGTTTAGAGAGGGTTTTGAACAAAAATAACCTTATCTTGCACTCCAGTCCATTAGGAGACTATTCCTTTAGAGGGATGTAGGATAAGCCTATGTACTTTATTGTTTTCATGGTTTGTAGTAGGGGAAACTTTGTTGTGTGGTGAAAAGACCAAGATTAGGTAGGCATCTCTATGTGACTTCCTAGGACAAGTTTTAGGACAGTCATCATAAGTTGTCAGAGCGGTGGATTCTAGGTGTGTAACCCTGGAATTAGAGGTTTATAATTACCCCCCACATGCCCATAGAGTTGAGTTTCCATTTGGTGCACTGCTAAAGGTAGTTGCTTTGGAAAATAGGGTTAATTGCCCATATTAGGTCTCTTAGCCTCTGAAGGGAACAGACCTTGTATCTACAGATTTGGATAAACCATTTGGTGGATCAATACAACTTCAAAAAGGGTTTATGAAATGCTAAATTTTTTGTATGGGTGTGTGGAACATTTTTGAGTTAATGTCCATTCTATCGTCAAATAGGGCTACAAGTCGAGGGGGTAGGTTTACAAAGGAGGTATAAAGAATTGGTGCCCTAAACCAAAACCAGTGTTTGAAAGAGTCTTTAGGTGACATGTGTTGGCCAAATTAAAAATCCCAAGGAGTAGAGGTCACTGGTAAAGTATGTTTGAGGAGCTGAAGCCTTTTACTCATCTTGAGTAGGCCTAAGCATAGTGAATGTGTGTGTAGTTTCATCCAAGGTGTAGAGTCCTTCCTTGAAGGACCCTTGTGTATATTTAGGCGGGTCACTAGCCTAACCTTTGTTGGGCTTGTCACTAGGAGTTTAGGTAGGCCTCTGCATCAAGTGGTATCAGAGCAAAGGAGTGTCCTTTGGAAGAGAAGGAGAAGACAAGATATCAGAAGAAGAAGGATCCCATGAGGCACCTTCTAGAATGACCAATGCAAAATTGAATGTCCTGGTGAAGAAGTAGATGGAAGAGAAAAGAGAAGTTAGGGCTGGGAATCAGGCCTTGAGAAATGAGATGGATCGGTTGAAAGACAAAGTGGAGAGGGGAGAGAGATAATTTGGAGAAGAAGGGGATGAAGAGGAGATTCGTATGCATGAAGAGCTAGAGGTACTTGCAGACCAGAGACCCCTGATGAGTGTCCTTAAGTTCATGGAGAGAAGAACAATGGATGTGAAGATGGATCTGCTAGTATTTGCAAGCAAGATGGAACTTGATACAGTGATGGAGTGGATAGACTCCTTGGATAATATTTTTTATAGTGAAGACATACTAGACCACTAGAGGGTGAAGATGGCCCAATCCAAGATGAAAGGGGCTGCACTAACTTGGTGGACTTTCATCTAGGATGAGAGGGTGAAAGAGGGAAAGAGAAGAGTAGCTACATGGAAGAAGATGTTGGCTTTGGTGAAAGAAGCCTATGTCCCAATGGATTACAATATCCAATTGCATAGGAGGAGACATAATATGAAACAAAAGGAGATGGACGTGAGTTCCTATACCGAGGAGTTCATGAAGTGTGTGAGGAATAGGGTGAAAGAGAGTGAATATGAGAAGGTAGAAAGGTATCTCAATGGGTTGAGATTTACAATCCAAGAAGACTTGAATCTCCACACCCCGGAGATAGTCCAAAAGTCCTTTCAATTGGAACTCAAGGTGGAGGAGAAGTTAAAGAGAAGGTAGGAGAAAAATGGAAGAGGTAAAGGGAGACAATAGAGAGGAGGAAGAGGCCCTTTCAAAGGTAGAGGAAATGGTTTTGGTTACCAGGGAGACTCTAACCAAGAAGGAAATAGAGGAGAGAGTAGTTACAACCAAGGAGGGGGCTACAATCCAAGAGGATGCTTTAGGGGTAGGAGACCACCCTCTAGAGGAAGATCCCAAGGCAGAGGACCTCCTAGGTGCTACAACTATAATCAAGAAGGGCACATGTCCAATAGATATCCAGAGAAGGCTTCTATCTCCATGGGAGAAAGGAGAAGTAATTTGGTGCATGAATCCGATTGTCAAAGTGTGGCAAGTGCAAACACTTATCAAAGTGTTAATGTTCCTAATAGCTATGGCTATCCTGAAAGACGAGAGGCTCTGATGATGAGGAGAGAAGTAACAACCATGAAGGTACATGATAAGGAGCCTACACAAAGGAAATCTCTTTTCAAAACTATTTACAAGGTAGGAGGAAAGGTATGCAAGGTTCTAATAGACTCCGGATCCATTGAAAATTTTTGTATCACTTGAAATGGTAGAAAAACTTAAACTTAGGAAGCTACCTCACCCTTATCCCTATAAGGTCTCATGGCTCACCCAAGGTCAACAAGTAGTGGTGGAAGTGTAGGCTTGGGTGGAGTTTCAGATTGGATCTTACAAGGATAGATTGCTATTTGACATGGCCAAAATGGATGCATGCCATCTCTTGTTTGGGAGACCATGGCAGTATGACTTGAAATCTCATCATGATGGGTTGAGAAACACCTACTCAATCACCAAAGATGGGAAGGTGATAAAAATCTTACCTCTGATAGAGGAAGATATGGAATCAAAAGGGAAAGATACACGAGTGCTAATAGTAGAAGGTAAATAGTTCATGAAGGAGATTGCAGAGAAAGGTGTAGTTTGCTATGCCCTCATGCCTAGTCCCAAGGTGACAAGGAATTTGCAGATGAGAAAGGAGGACCAAAGCACCTAGACACGATAGTCAGATAGTTGCTTGATAAGCATCAAGGCATCATCTCAGATGGAATGCCAAGGTCCATACCACTGGTAAGGGACATCAGTCATTGCGTAGATCTGATCCTTGGATCTACATTGCCAAACAGAGCAGCCTACAAGCTCACCCTAGAACAGAATGCAGAAATGGCAAGGTAGATTGAAGAGTTGCTTGAATCAGGACTAATTGGCAAGAGTCTAAGCCCATGTGCATTACCGACAGTTCTTGCACCCAAGAAAGAAGGCACTTGGAGGCTTTGTATAGACTCAAGAGCCATCAACAAGATAACCATAAGGTATAGGTTCCCAATCCCTAGAATAGAGGATTTACTTGATTGCTTAGGGAGTGCAAAGTATTTTACAAAAATGGATCTAAAAAGTGGATACCATTAGATTAGAATAAGGCTAGGGGATGAATGGAAGACAATTTTTAAAACTAATGAAGGGTTGTATGAATGGAAAGTCATGCTATTTGGGTTGTCCAATTTCCCTAGTACCTTTATGAGGTTAATGAATGAAGTTTTGGTGGAATTCATAGGAAAGTTTGTGATAGTATATCTAGATGATATATTGATCTTCAGTCACACAAGGGAAGAGCACCTCAAACACATAGATATGGTTCTCAAGAGGTTACATGAAGAGAAACTAATGATCAATTTGGATAAGTGTCTGTTCATGCAGGAGGAGATCATCTACTTGGGTTTTGTTATCTCACAAGAAGAGTTGAAAATAGACCAAGAGAAGGTAAGTGCTATACTGTCTTGGCCTACACCTAGAGCTATGAATGATGTTCAAAGTTTCCATGGGTTGGTAACTTTTTATAGGAAGTTCATAAGAGGATTTAGTCATGTTTGTGCACCCATGCTTGACACGATAAAGGGAGGACAAAAGTGCAAGTTCAGTTGGACCAAAGAGACAAATGATTCATTTGAGACATTGAAGAAGAAGGTTGCAAAACAACCAGTCCTTGCCTTACTAGACTTCAATAAGATATTTCAAGTGGAGTGTGATGCAAGCCACATGGCTATTGGAGCAGTTCTCAGTCGGGAAGGAAGGTCTATTGATTTTTTTAGTCAAAATCTAAATGATGCTAAGAAAAGATACTCATCTTGTGACTTGGAGATGTATGCTCTAGTACAATCTTTGAAGAAATGGAGGCAATATTTATTGCCTAAGGAGTTTATAGTTTTTACTCATAATCAGGCACTCATTTTCATAAATAGCCAAGAGAAGCTAAACCACTGACACGTGAAATGGGTAGAGACCCTGCAAGCCTTCACATTCACCCTCAAAAACAAGAAGGGAGTCAAGAACAAAGTTGTAGATGCTTTGAGCAGGAGGGTCTTAACCGTCAACCAAATTAAGATGGAGAGTTTTGGTATTGATTCCTTGAAGAGTATGTATATTGATGATGAAGACTTTGGAGAAATCTATAAGGTATGTGAAACTTTTGGTGATCGGTATCATATTGAGTTTTTTGAATTTTTCATACAAGATGGATTGTTGTTCAAGGGAGTGCAGTTGTGTATTCCTAAGTGTTCCATGAGGTTGAATATTGTTAGGGAGAAGCATTGTGGAGCTATGGCAGGTTAGTTTGGCCTTGACAAGACCCTAGACCTTGCGAAGAGACATTATTTTTGGCCTACGTTGCAGGTAGATGTAAGAAAGTTTGTGGAGACATGTGTTATATGTTAGAAAGCCAAGGGGAAGTCTACAAATGTAGTTTTGTATCAGCCCTTACTCATTCCTTCTAAGCCATGGGAGAGCATAAGTATGGAATTTGTGTTGGGTTTGCCTAGAACAAGGAGAGGAATTGATAGTGTCTTTGTAGTGGTGGACAGGTTTAGTAAAATGACTCATTTCTTTCCATGTAAGACTTCTTGTGATGCATCATATGTTGCAGACCTATTCTTCAAAGAGATAGTGGGGATACATGGATTGCCCCTAAACATTGTTTCAGATAGAGATGTGAAATTCATAGGTCACTTTTGGAGGACTCTTCAGAAGAAGTTGGGGAATAACCTAGCTTTCTCATCAGCCTACCATACTCAAATGGATGGGCAAACTGAATTTGTCAATAGGTCATTGGGAACCTATTAAGGTGTTTGAAAAGGCAACATGAAGAGAAGTGGGATAACATTTTGTCATAGGCAAAATTCTCATACAATGACACCACAAATAGGAGTACCAGTAAATCTCCTTTCCAGATTGTTTCTGGAATCCACCCAAGGGGAGTGTTAGAGTTAAGAGATTTACCCAATGAAGAAGCCATTAGTGCAGATGGTGAAACTTTTGCATTAGCCATAAATGAGGTGCATGAACAAGTCAAGTCTCATCTCCAACAATCTGCAGTGAAGTATAAGGTTCATGCTGATAAGAAGAAGAGATATGTATAGTTTAATGTTGGGGATTTGGTATGGGTACATTTGAAGAAGGAGAGACTCCCAAAAGGCAAATACACCAAACTCATGTAGAGGAAGATTGGACCACATCAGATATTGAAGAAGTGTGGATAGAATGCCTATGAGATCCAACTTCCTCCTTATCTTGGATTATCACCCATTTTTGATGTGTGCTATCTTACACTTTTCAAAGGTGATGGCAATGAAGAAGAAGAACCCATGTAGGCTGCAGTAGACAATGAAATTCCAAGGCAAGAATCACCTAAGTTGATCAAAGTGTTAGACACTAGAGTCACAAAGAAGACAAGGAACAAGGAGTACATTGAGTACTTGGTGGCTTGGTAGGACAAACCAGATTCTGAGGCATTTTGGATGACAAGTGAGCAAATATCTCATCATGGTGTAGATTTACAAACTCTAATCTCAAGTGGGCTTGAGATCTCTTCTCTCAGGGAGTATGGTACAAGAGAACCTCATCAACAAGCTATTAATGACCCTAAGTATGAAGAATAGGATCATTAGGGTGTCTTAGTGTGTTTTTTGATTCATGTATGCAATAAACCCCACCATGTAAGCCCATGTCACCAATTAGGTAATTTGAGAAGCCAATTGGGACAATGTGGTAAAAAAGGGGTAATAGATGGTCTATATTTGTGTTTGATAGGTTTTAGAAATGTTTTATGTGTCTTTGGTTGGTCCATGTATGTGGATCCCAACCTTAGAGAGTATGACAACTTTTTTGCACAATTGCAAAAATGCAACTTTTGGTGCAAAATTGCAACTTTTTGTAAATTGGTTGGGGGAAACCTTTCAATGGATCCAACCTACTCCAATTTTGGTGGGAAAAAAATGGAGAGTTTTATAAGCCTTGTTGGCATAATTCCCAAGGTTGTTTTTTTTGGAGTGGGAGTTTGAGAATCAATAATACACAAAATACTACAGTTTTCCTAGAAATTCTGTGTTTGCAGGAGTTGTAGATGTCTGTATGAATTGGTTAGAACCCCACCATCCATGGAGTAGATAGAGAGATGAAATATATTTCTTTTTGTGGAGGTTTGAGGTCTTAACTATTTTGGAGTAGAGAGAACCCTCCATTATTCTGACTGTAACCCATAAATTGAGGGTTTGGAGAGGGTTTTGAACAAAAATGACCTTATCTTGCACTCCAGTCTATTAGGAGACTATTCCTTTAGAGGGATGCAGGATAAGCCTTTTTAATTTAGTTTTTTCATGGTGTGTAGTAGGGGAAACTTTTTTGTGTGGAGAAAAGAACAAGATTAGGTAGGCATCTCTATATAACTACCTAGGACAAGTTTTAGGACAATCATCATAAGTTGTCATAGAGGTGGATCCTAGGCATGTAACCCTAAAATTAGAGTTTTCTAACTACCCCCCACATTCCCATAGAATTGATTTTCCATTTGGTGTACCAGTAAAGGTAGTTGCTTTGGAAAATAGGGCTAATTGCCCCTATTAGGTCTCTTAGCCTCTGAAGGGAACATACATTGTATCTATAGATATGGAAAAACCATTTTGGGGATCAATACAACTTCCAAAAGGGTGTTTGAAATGCTAAAAAAAATTTATGGGTGTGTGGAACATTTTTAAGTTAAGGTCCATTCTATCGTCAAATAGGGCTACAAAGGAGGTATAAGGAATTGGTTCGCTAAATGAAAGCTAGTGTTTGAAAGAGTCTTTAGATGACATGTGTTGGCAAAATTCAAAATCCCAAGGAGTAGAGGTCACCGGTAAAGCATGTTTGAGGAGTTGAGGCCTTTTACTCATCTTGAGTAGGCCTAAGCATAGTGAATGTGTGTGTAGTTTCATCCAAGGTGTAGAGTCCTTCCTTGCAGGACCCTTGTGTGTAGTTAGGGGGGTCACTAGCCTAACCTTGGTTGGGCTTGTCTCTAGGAGTTTAGATAGGCCTCTGCATCAGTTTTTTCTTCTAGATTCCCAAAGAGAATGGCTAAGTATGACAGACATGATATGCTTGATATGCATGATAGGAATGATAGATATGAGAAGTATGATAAGTTTTACAAACCTAACTGAAAGTACATGAATCTGAAAAACTATTATTATGTTTACAATGAAGGTATTATATATGAAGAATCAAAAGGAGATGAAGCTGTATTCCTTTCCATTAAGGAAGATGGAAACGTACCTGTTGATTCCACTAGCTATACTATTGAGGAGAAAGCTTTAGCTGCTAAAGTCGAAGAGAAAAATGAATGGGTAATTGATAGTGGTTGTTCACATTAAATTGAAGTGTCATAAAATTGTGACCCTAGCAATTTTTGACTGCATTAGGGTCCTCACGCATGTGAGTTCCAATCCTCTTGCCTAATCAAAGACCGGATATTGCTCAGCTTGCAGAAATAGCTTCTTCCTTGGCCTCTTCAACACCCCATCCACACTCTACCTTGAACAAAGGGGTAGGACAGAGGCGTGACACCCCTTTCACTATCCTATTTTGGGGTGGGACCCTTTCTATGGTTGCATTGTTGGTTGTGCCTTGAGTGGAAAACTCCTTCGATGTCAGCCCGTGATGAAAATCAAATCCACTAACATGTATTTAAGAGGGCATTTGTCCTCTCATTGCATAAGTTGGATGAGTGGGAAATTCACAAGCGATCAAGCATTCTTTTCTAGCATTGAGCATTCTCAAGTCTCCCTTCAAGGCTAGGTGTTCCATTCAGTCAAGGATTCAACCATTGAAGAGGAGATTGATTCCAACATTCAATTCCACACAAGCATTTCTATCAACATTGCTACCACAACCTCCCTTGAGGTGATTTACAATTTAGTCTTTCATTTACATCTACTTGCAAGTAATTTCTTTCATTACTTGGTTAATTCCAAAACTTGGGTTTGCCTTTCCCAACCCATTTTCCTCTCTTTGTTATGTGTAGGTTGCAAGTGCATAACTGTAATTTCGGATTCAGGCTTCATTTGCAGAGACGGAAAAACCCTTTTCATTCTGCAAATTGTTCGAAGGACCATGTACGTTCTTGCCACAGTTCAGGCAACTTTTCCTCAAATTCACAGGGCAACTTCATCTCGACATTTTACTGCCAGATCTAGATGCACAACTTCATCCCATATTCGGATCTTAATTTATAATTAGTTCTTTGTCACTTTTGCACCACATAATTCAATCAATTCCTTTTCATTTAAAACAAGGAAGAGGGGATCAACTTATCATTCCCATCCATTTCATTTAGAATTCAATCTACCATCTTTGTGTGGAGAGATTGAATCTAGTGAATTATCCTCTTCTCTTCCAAATGTAACATGGAAAAAAAGTGTATGAAGGGTAATCGATAGTGAAACTCTCATCTCTCTTTGAGGGATAGGTTAGTTTTCCTCTTGATCTACAATTCACCATTTTTCCACCATTACACATATGATCAGTGATAAAAGAAAATTTGTGAGTATGGAAAGGTATGATGGTGGAATAGTTAGATTTGGAGATAAAAAAGCATGTGTGATCCATGAGAGAGGTTCTATTTCTTTTGATGGTAAGTATAACACTGATGATGTCTTGTATGTTGAAGTTTTGAAACATAATCTTTTGAGTGTTGGACGGATGGTTGATAAAGGTTATGATATACAATTCAAGAATGTAAAATGTAAGATATTGAATTCCTCCTATATAGATATTGCATCTGGAACTAAGACTAAGAGTTGGTTGTGGCATAGGAGAATGTGTCATGTAAATTTTGATTCAATGATCAAGATTGGTTCTACACATGTTGTTAGAGATCCGCTTAAGTTTGTTAAGCCTGCTAGTCTGGTATGTAAGGAATGCCAGTTGGGTAAGAAAACAAGGATTTATTTCAAGAGAAAATAATATACATTTGATGGACTGCGAGATCTTGTGCATACTAACCTATGTGGACCTACTAATGTTATAATTTTGCAAGGTGATAGATATTTTATGCTACTATTTGATGATTATTATAGGATGATGTGGGTTGTCTTTTTGAAGGAGAAATCAAAAGCATTTGATAAATTCAAGATATTTAAAGCTAAAGTAGAGACTGAATTTGGATTGAAGGTGAAGTGTCTGAGGTCTAACAGAGGTGGAGGATTATGTTCTGATGAGTTCAATTCATTCTATGAGAAGCATGCGATTAGAAGACAATTATCTGCTCCTAGAACCCCACAACAGAATGGAGTTGTAGAGAGGAAGGAAAAAATTGTCTTGGATTCTTTAAGGACTATGATGACTGAAGGAAATGTTCTGAAGATTTACTAGAGAGAAGCTATTAGTACTGTTGTTTACACATTCAACAAAGTTCACATAAAATGTGATATGGTAAGACTCCTTATGAGCTATTGTTTGGTCATGTTCCTACTGTGAGATATTTCAAAGTATTTGGTAGCAATTTTTATATTAAGAGAGATGAGGATATAGGAAATTTTGATGCTAGAAGTGATGAAGGTATCTTCTTGGGATATTCTATAAAGAGCGAGGTCTACCGATGATATAGTAAGAGACTGAGAAAGATAGTAGAAAGTCCAAATGTGAAGGTGGATGCGAACCTTGGGAAGGAGATCAGAGGATGTGGTTATGATGATGGACAACATATTGTTTTAGCCCCTATTCAACCTGAAGAGCCTAAGTAGAATGATCTGGTAGAGATAGTCAATTTGAATGTTGTTGTTTTTGGTGAAGGAGTACAAGAACTTGAGAATCAGAACAATTAGAAGACTCTGAGGTATGTAAGATTGAATCATTTTGAAAATCAGATTATTGGGGATAAGAATAAAGGTGTAATAACTAGAAGAAGGTTAGTTGATGAAGAAGTATGCTTGATTTCTAAAGTTGAACCTAAAGATGTTGTTGAAGCTTGTAAAGATGAAAGTTGGATGAGAGCTATGAAAAAAGAGCTAGATCAGATTGAAAAGAATAATACATGGGAACTTGTGCCTAGACCTAAGGATAAAAATGTTATTGGTACTAAATGGGTATTCAGAAACAAATTGAATGAAGCAGATGAAGTTGTCAGAAATAAAGCTATATTGGTCTGCAAAGGATACTCATAGGAAGGAGGAATTGATTATGAGGAGACTTTTGCTCTAGTTTCCACACTTGAAGTTGTTAGACTGTTGCTTGCTTATGTTGCTTATAAATATTTTAAGGAATATCAGATGGATGTCAAATCTGCCTTTTTGAATGACGATCTTGAAGAAGTTTCCATTGAGCAACCTGATGTATTTTCACTATTAGATGATGGAGACATGGTATGTAAGTTGAAGAAAGCTCTTTATGGATTGAAACAAGCTCCTAGAGCCTAGTATGCTAGACTAGATAAATATTAGTTGAAATTGGGATTTAGTAAAGGTGCTTCTGACAATAATATATAATTTAAGATAGAAAATGAAAACATCCTGATTGTTGAAGTCTTTGTTGATGATGACTTGAGCATGAAGTTTGCCAATGATATGCAAAAAGAATTTGAGATGTCTATGGTTGGTGAGATGAAATTTTTCTTAGGTTTGCAGATTACATAGACTAGAAAAGGTGTATTCATATCTCAAACTAGGTATGTGAAGGAATTGCTAAAGAAGTTTGGGTTAGATGACTCAAAACCGGTTGGAACTCCTATGGTGACTGGCTGTAAATTGTCTAAGAATGATGAATCTCTGAAAGCTAATCAAAGTTTGTACAGATCTATCATTGGTGGACTTCTATATCTTACTCAGACTAGACTGGACATTTGTGCATGGTTGCTAGATATCAAGCTGATCCGAAAGAGAGTCATGTCATTATTGTTAAGAGGATATTCAGATATCTAAAGGGAATGGTGGATTATTGTTTATGGTATCCGAGTAATGATGATTTCATGTTATGTGCCTACACTGATGATGATTGGGTTGGTGATGTTGATGACCGAAAGAGAATTACTAGTGTAGCTTTCTTTTTGGGTAAGAAGTTGGTTTCATGTGCTAGTAAGAAACAAAATTCCGTGTCCTTATCTACTGCTGAAGATGAGTACATTATTGCTGCTAGTAATTGCACTCAGGTAGTTTGGATGAAGCAAATGTTAAAAGATATCAGAGTTGTTTATGATGAACCTACTATTATACACTATGATAATTCCACTTCTATTAACATGTCAAAAAATCCAGTGCAACATTCAAAGACTAAGCATGTGTCAATCTGTAATGGTGGGAAAATGGTGAATGATAGATCAAGAAAGAAACTACCCTTTCCCTCAAAGAAAGATGAGAGTTTTGTTATTGATTACCCTTCAAACACTTTTCATTATTTTACATTATGAAGAGGAGAGGATAATTCACTAGATTTAGTGTCTCCACATGAAGATGGTAGATTGAATTTTTAATTAATTGGGAATGTTAAGTTGATCCTCTCTTCTTTGTTTGAAATAGAAAGGAAATTGATTGAATTATGTAGTGAAAAAGTGACAAAGAACTGATTATAACTTGAGATCGGAATATGGGATGAAGTTGTGCACCTAGATCTGGTAGTAATATGTTGAGATGAAGTCACCCTGCGAATTTGAGGAAAAGTTATCTGGACCATGGCGAGAACGTACACAGTCCTTCAAAGAATCCACAAAACATAAAGCATTTTTCTACCTCTGCAAATAGAGCCCAAATCTGAAATTACAGTTGTACACCTGCGACCTACACATAGAAAAGAGAGGAAAATGGTTTGGGATTGGGGATTTTCCTTTAGGTCAAACCTCAGTTTTGGAACTAACCAAGTAATGAAAGAAATTACTTGCAAGTAGATGTAAATGAAAGACTAAATTGTAAATCACCTCAAGGGAGGTTGTAGTAGAAATGTTGATAGAAATGCTTGTGTGGAATTGTATGTTGAAATCAATCTCCTCTTCAATGGTTGAATCCTTGACTTGAATGCAACACTTAGCCTTGAAGGAAGACTTGAGAATGCTCAATGCTACAAAAGAAGGCTTGAATGCTTAATCGCTTATGCAACTTGAATCTATCCAAATTCAACCACTCCCACTTATGTCAAATAAGAGGACAAATGTCCCCTTAAATACATCTTAGTTGATCCAATTTTTGTCATGAGCCAACATCAAGGGAGTTTCCTGCCTGATGCACAATCAACCATGCAACCCTAGGAACGGTCCTACCCCAAAATAGGGCAAGGAAAGGGGCACCACACCCCTGTCCTACCCCTTTCTCTAGGGCAAAGTGTGAATAGGGTTATGTAGAGGCCAAGGAAGAAGTTGTTTCTGAAAGTTGAGCAATCTCAGGTCTTTGATCAGGCTAGAGGATTTGAACTCGCATGCGTGAGGACCCTAATGCAGTTAAAAATTGCTAGGGTCACAATTTTATGACACTACATTTAGCCCCCACTTTAGCAATATTATAAGCATACACCAATACTATTGGTAAAGTTCAAGGAAATAAGATTGAAAGACTTTTACCACGTCAAGGAGGCAAGATGCGCCAAGCCCCCAGTGGAATTAGGATCTTACAACTTAGATTGACAAAGTAAAAGGGAAGATCAAGAAGGGGAGAACCATGATTGCAAGTAGCAAATTTCCCTTCACTATGAGTCATGAAATCAAGGATACCAAAGATTACAAAGCAAAACAAAGTTCACCAAGTAATTCTAAGTATCACTGGTGTAGGGGCACCCCTTCAACATGATCATTCAGGCTTAGAGGAGGAAGGATAAGACCTTAAACATGTCTTAGGATTTTTTCCTAGTGTTTTCAATTATGTATTTTGTGTTTCTAATAAAAGACCCCATCTTGTGAGCCCAACTCCTATTTTGGTATCTTGATAAGCCAATTAGGACTTTTGGACAGAAGGGGACTAAATATGCTTAGAATAGGTTTTTCATAGTGATTTTAGTTGTTTTATGTGCTTCTAGGGTTTTTAGAGGTGTTATTCTTGACCCAAGTCATTCGGGTGCAAGAAATGACATTTTTGACAACTTTGTCAAAAGTTGTCATGAGTAACTTTTGTGCCACTTTTTGAATTTTTGTTGGTTTAACTCCTCCAATGGCTCTAACCTCTTTTTTTTGGTTGGGAGTAGTTGTAGAGGGGTATAAAAACCTTGAGGACACAATTCCCAAGGAGAGAGTGTATGGAGAAAGTATCTATGATTGCAAATAATAAGAAATTCTGAGTTTTTCTTGCAAACTATGAGGTTTTGGCACGGGGTACGGAGTTGAACGGATTGGGACCAATCCCCAATGTTGTGATTTTGTTAGTGCAGTGAGTTACCAATGATTTGGTATTGATTTGAGGTCTTGATTGTTTGTTTTGCTCCAGATATCTAGGTTTTGTTGTAAGGTACCCGAAAAACCAGGGTTTTGCCTTCCCATGGCCATAACTTGCAACTTGTTCATCTAGAACTCATGGAAGTGGATGGGATGCAAGAGTGGCCTATGTATTCTATGATTCCAAAGGAATTTTTTAGGAGGAGCAAGGGAGATGTGTGTTTTACTAGTCCCTAGATAGACATCTCTATGTGTCTACCTAGCCCTTAGACTGCAATAATTACCTTAGAAGACAATTGGCGATGACTCTAGGCGTGTAACCCTGGAATCTATTATGGTTTATGGTTCCCCACATGCCCATGGGGTTATGGCTGTAAGGTGTGTTCATTCTGATATAGCTACTTCATAAATGGAGGCCTAATTAGCCCTTTAGGATAGTTGGTCATCATCGAGTTCAGACCTTTCCTTGCCAGATCTTCACCTCGTGGGATTGTGTAAGACCATAAAGGGTATTTGAATATGTGATTTATTTGATAGAGTGTTTGGAAAATTTTAGACTTGATGTCCCATTACCCGTCTCCAAAAGCTACAAGCAAATAGATCTAATTCTGAAGAGGTCATAAGGAATTGGGTTGAATCCTTGAAACCAGTGTTTGGTCTAGCCCATGTGAGTGTTGTATGATCCGAAATAGGTGTTGTGAAGGTCAAGAACCTTAGGAGGCTTCATGATGCACATTGGAGAAAATTAACCAATTTGAGTAGTATCAATCTTGGAGTGAGATGAGGAATTGGAACTAAGATTGTAGAGTCTTGCCTTGTAGGATCCTATTGGTGTTTTCAAGGGTCAGTGTCATACACCCTGAATTTCTTGACAAGATACAAGGAGGTCTCTGCATCAAGTGGTATCAGAGCTAGTAACGGCTTTGGTAAAGAGATAGTGATTTTGAGAAAATGGTAGAGGGAGAGGAAGAAGTTCCTAGGGGACCAATCACCAACATGGAATTGGCAAAGATTGTGAGAGAGAAGGCCAATACTTCCAAGGCCATGTAGAAGGAGATAGAGAGGTTGAGGGGTAGATTAGATGGAAAGGAAGATGGAGGCAATGGTAGTGGTGAAGAAGGGGATGAAGATGAGATCCCTATGTTAGAGAAAGAGGTGATTCCTCCTGACCAGAGGCACTTCCTTAATGCCCTCAAGTCCATGGAAAGAAGAAACATGGAGCAGAAGATTGATTTGCCAACTTTCAATGGGAAGATGGAGCCAGATGTAGTGGTGGATTGGATAGACTCGCTGTCTAGTTTCTTTGAATGTGAAGACATTCTAGGGAGCTAGAAGGTGAAGATTTCTAAATCCAAGTTGAAGGGAGCCACCCTAACTTGGTGGAACTTTTTCCAGAAAGAGAGAGAAAAGGACAAAAAACCTAAGATTTTTTCTTGGAAAAAGATGGTTGGCTTAGTAAAGGAGGCTTATGTACCCAACGATTATGAAGTTCAACTCCACAAGAGGAGGCAAAATCTCAAGCAGAAGGAGATGGATGTGAACTCTTACACTGAGGAGTTCCAAAGGCTATGTATGAAGACTAAGATAAAGGAGGAGGAGAGTGAAAAGGTTGCCCAGTACCTAAATGGATTAAGGTACAACATCCAAGAAGAACAAAACCTCCTTAGGTCGGATACAGTTGGTAAATGCTGTCAACTTGCCATCAAGGTGGAAGAGAAAATCAAAAGGAGACAAGAGCAGAACAATAAAGGAAGAGGAAGACAACAAAGTGGTGGAAGAAATTTTTTTAGGGTAAGGGAAATGGTTTTGGAAACCAAGGTGAAACAAATCAAGAAGGCACTAAAGGAAAAAGTAGCCAAAATAACAATGGAGGATACAATCAGAGGGGTAACTTCAGAGGAAGAAGACCACCATTTAGTGGAAGATCTCAAGGTAGAGGTCCAATCAGATTCTATAACTACAATCAAGAAGGGCACATGGCCAATAGGTTTCCTGACAAGCCTACTAGTTCCATTGGGGAAAGGAGAAGTAACTTGATCCAAGAATCTGATTGCCAAAGTGTGGCAAGTGCAAATACATACTAGAGTTTCAATACCTTTGATAAATATGGATAACCTAAAAGAGGTGAGGCTTTAATGATCAGAAGAGCAGTAACTACCATGAAGATGATTGACAAAGAATCCCCATAGACAAAGTCTCTATTCAAGACCACTTGCAAAGCAGGTGGAAAGGTATGCAAGGTTCTAATAGATTCCAGATCAACTAAAAACTTTGTGTCTCTAGAAATGATGGAGAAGCTAAAATTGAGAAGACTACCTCACCCTTTCCCATACAAGGTCTCATGGCTCACCCAAAGTTAGCAAGATGTTGTGGAAGAGCAGGCTTGGGTAGAATTCCATATTGGAGCCTATAAGGATAGGTTGTTGTTTGACATTGCAAAGATGGATGCTTGCCATCTCCTATTTGGGAGACCATGGAAATTTGATTTGAAGGCACAACATGATGGTGCTAGGAACACATATTCAATCACCAAATATGGTAAGGTGATAGAGTTGTTACCTTTGATGGAAAGTGAGGGGGAAAAAAAGCAAAGGAGGCTAAGGTGTTGGTGGTAGGAGGAAAGAAATTCTTGAAGAAGATAGCAGATGAAGGCATTGTTTGTTATGCTCTTATTCCTAATCCCAAAGTGACAAAGGTGGAGAATTTTGAAGACAAGAAAGGAGACAGATTGAGGTTGGTTGACCCTACAGTGTGACAATTACTAAACAAGTACAAAGGCCAAGGACACTACCCCCTATGAGGGATATAAATCATTGCATAGACCTTATACCTAGATCCACCTTGCCTAACAAAGTATAATATAAGCTCACCCCAGGTCAGAATGTTGAGATGGCAAAACAGGTTGAAGAATTGTTGGAGTCCAGACTGATCGGAAAAAGTTTGAGCCCATGTGCAGTCCCTACAGTCTTGGCACCCAAAAAGGAAGGCACTTGGAGAATTTGCACCGACTCAAGGGCTATCAAAAAAATTACTATCAAGTATAGAGTTCCAATTCTTATGATTGAGGATTTGTTAGATTGCTTGGGGGGTGCTAAATATTTTACAAAAAAATGACTTGAAAAGTGGCTACCATCAGATTAGGATTAGGTCGGGAGATGAGTGGAAAACTCCATTTAAAACAAATGAGGGGTTGTATGAGTGGAAGGTCATTCCCTTTGGCTTATCTAATGCACCTCTTACCTTCATGAGGTTAATGAATGAAGTCGTGATGGATTTCATAGGAAAATTTGTCATAGTCTACCTATATGACATTCTAATTTTTAGTCAAATCAAAGAAGAGCACCTAAAACATGTAGACCTGGTCCTAAGAAGATTGTATGAAGAGCAATTAATGATCAATTTGGAAAAGTGTTTCTTTATGCAAGAAGAGATCATTTACTCAGGATTTGTAATCTTATATGGTGAGTTGAAAATGGATCAAGAAAAGGTGAGTGTTATATTGTCTTGGCCTACACCTAGAACAATGAATGATGTTATAAGCTTCCATGGTTTAGCCACATTCTATAGGAAATTTATAAGGGGATTTAGCCATATTTGTGCTCCAATTCTTGACACCATAAATGGAGGAAAAAAGTGTAGGTTCAGGTGGACTCAAGAGGTAGATAACTCCTTTGAAACCTTGAAGAAGAAAGTTACAGAGCAGACAGTCCTTGCCCTACCTGATTTCAACAAAATCTTCCAAGTGGAATGTGATGCTAGTCACATGGCTATTGGGGTAGTGCTTAGTTAAGAAGGAAGGCCCATTGCCTTCTTCAATGAGAAATTAAATGAGGCAAAGAGGAGGTGCTCATCGTATGACCTAGAGATGTATGCTCTAGTGCAATCCTTGAAAAAGTGGAGACACTACTTGCTACCAAAGGAGTTCATAGTTTTGATAGACAATCAGGCCCTCAATTTCATAAATAGCCAAGAAAAGTTGAACCATAGGCATATGAAGTGGGTAGAGACCCTACAAGCCTTCACTTTCAATCTTAAGCATAAGAAAGGGGTCAAGAATAAGGTGGCAAATGCTTTGAGAAGAAGAGTATTAACCACAAATCAGATCCAGTTGGAGAGTGTTGGAATAGACTCCTTGAAGGCCATGTATGAGGATGATGAAGACTTCGGAGAGATTTACAAGGTATGTGCATCTTTTGATGAGTGATTTCATGTTGATTTCTCTAAATTTGTAATACAAGATGGACTATTGTTTAAGGGTGCACAGTTGTGCATACCCAAATGCTCTATGAGACTAAACATAATTAGGGAGAAGCACTGTGGAGCAATGGCAGGCCATTTTGGCCTTGACAAGACACTAGACTTGGTGAAGAGGCACTACTTTTGGCCCAAATTGTAGATAGATGTCAAGAGATTTGTGGAGACATGTGTGATATGCCAAAAAGCAAAGGGGAAGTCCACCAATGTAGGCTTATACCAGCCTTTACCCATTCCTTCAAAACCATGGGAAAGTATAAGTATGAATTTTGTTTTAGGATTGCCTAGGACAAGAAAAGGTTATGATAGTGTTTTTGTAGTGGTGGATAGGTTTAGTAAAATTCCACATTTCTTGCCATGTAAAACCACTTGTGATGCTTCTTATGTTGTAGACTTATTTTTCAAAGAAATTGTCCGAATACATGGTTTGCCTTTGACCATAGTCTCTTATAGGGATGTGAAATTTATTGGACACTTCTGGAGGACTCTTTGGAAGAAGCTTGGCACAAATCTAGCCTTCTCCTCAGCCTACTATCCCCAAACGGATGGCCAAACTAAAGTTGTAAACAAATCATTGGGAAATTTGCGAAGATGTTTAACTAGGCAATATGGAGAGAAGTAGGATAGCATACTATCTCAGGCAGAATTCTCTTATAATCATACAATAAATAGAAGCACTGGTAAGTCACCGTTCTAGGTTGTGTATGGCATCCACCCAAGGGGTGTGTTGGAGTTAAGGGAACTACCTCAAGGAGAAGCCATTAGTGCAGATGGAGAAACCTTTGCCACCACCATAAAGGAGATATATGACCAAGTTAAATCTCACCTTCAACAATCTACAGAAAGGTATAAGGCTCATGCTGATAAGAAGAAGAAGGATGTCTAGTTTGATGTTGGAGACTTGGTGTGGGTTCACTTGAAGAAGGAAAGACTTCCAAAAGGCAAATACACAAAGCTTATGCACAGGAAGATTGGAGCTTGTCAAATCTTGAAATAATGTGGACAAAATGCTTATGAACTTCAACTCCCACCTGATCTTGGTTTGTCACCCATTTTTAATGAATGTGACTTAACTCTTTACAAATTTAGTCTTGTTGTAGGAGAAGAAATCATTAAGGTTATAGCAGATGATGACATTCCCAAACATGAACCACCAAAATTGCATAAATTTTTGGACACCAAGGTTGCAAAGAGGATAAGGAACAAAGTATATATGGAGTATTTGGTGGCCTGGTAGGGACAACCAAATTCTGAAGCAGTCTGGATGACATAACAACAAATCAAAAACCATGGTGCGGACCTGCAGACTCTCATCTCAAGTGGACTTGAGATTTCTTTTTCCGACGAGTATGGTGCAAGGGCACCCATTCAACATGATCATTCAGGCTCAAAGGAGGAAGCCTAAGACCTTGAACATGTCTTAGGATGTTTTCCTAGTGTTTTCAACTATGCATTTTGTGTTTGTAATAAAAGACCCCATCTTGTGAGCCAAATTCCTATTTTGGCATCTTGATAAGCCAATTAGGAATTTTGGACAAAAGGGGACTAAATATGATTAGGATAGTTTTTTCCTAGTTTTTTTAGTTGTTTTATGTGCTTCTAGGGTGTTTAGAGGTGTTATTCTTGACCCAAGTCATTCGGGTGCAAGAAATGACATTTTTGACAACTTTGTCAAAAGTTGTCATGAGCAACTTTTGTGCAAATTTTTGAATTTTTGTTGGTTTAACTCCAATGGCTCTAACCTCTTGTTTTCAGTTGGGAGAAGTTGTAGAGGGTTATAAACACCTTGAGGACACAAATCCCAAGGAGAGACTGTATGGAGAAAATATCTATGATTGCAAACAATAAGAAATTTTGAGTTTTTCCTGCAAACTGTGAGGTTTTGGCATGGGGTACAGAGTTGTACAGATTGGGACCAATCCCAAATATTGTTATTTTGTTAGTGCAATGAGTTACCAATGATTTAGTATTTATTTTATGTTTTTATCATTTGTTTTTCTCTAGATATCCAAGTTTTGCTATAGGTACCCGAAAAACTAGGGTTTTGCCTTCCCATGGCCATAACTTGCAACCTGTTCATCTAGAACTCATGGAAGTGGATGGGATGAAAGTGTGGCCTATGCATTCTATGATTCCAAAGGCATTTTTCAGGAGGAGAAAGGGAGATGTGTGTTTGACTAGTCCCTAGGTAGACATCTCTATGTGGCTACCTAGCCCTTAGACTGCAATAATTACCTTAGAAGATGATTGGCGATGATTTCAGGCTTGTAACCCTCAAATCTATATTTTTTTATGGTTCCCCACATGCCCATGGGATTTTGGTTGTAAGGTGTGTTCATTCTAATATAGTTGCTTCACAAATGGAGGCCTAATTAGCCCTTTAGGACTGTTGGTCATCATCGGGTTCGGATGTTTCCTTGCCAGATCTTGACATCTCCTTTTGGAGGATTGTGTAAAACCATAAAGGGTATTTTAATATATGATTTATTTTCTAGGGTGTTTGGAAAAGTTTAGACTTGAGGTCCCATTACCCATCTTTAAGGGCTACAAGCAAATAGGTCTATTTGTGAAGAGGTCATAAGGAATTGGGTTGAATCCTTGAAAATGTTGGCAAATGCACACTCCAAAGAGAAATTGTAGGTGATTGAAGGTATTGTCATTGATGGAAACCTTACAATCTTGTGGCACCGGCAGGCACCGACAGTGGCAAAGATGATTACCGACACCCTAGGTGACATGATTTTATTTTGTATTTAATTGTAAAATATTTTTGTAAGCCGATAAGGCATATTGTAATAGGACTCATATAAGTATGAGATCTTGTAGATCATTTGTGTAAGTATGGAATGTAATAGGCAGATGTGAACATGCGAATAATAAGGTAGATTTTGGAATAAGGTTTATGGAAGTTGTATGAGCTTAAACCGGTACTGAACCTGGCATAGTAGATGCTGAACTGAATTAGTACATGATATTGGATTTGCATAATCCATTTTTGTAAGTCAGTTAGACTTCCCTTTTTGTAAATTAAGCAGTGAGCTTTAGGCAATTGGCCTTCCTGCATGTGTAGGCCCCTATTGTAAGTAATATTCATTTATTGGCTAGTGAGTAAATATTGTGGGTCACAAATCCCACCAAGGTTTTTACCACACCGGGTTTCCTTGTTAAAAATATTGTTTTATGGTGTGCTTTCTATGTTGTGGTTATTGATCTTATTTATTGCATTATTTCTGGTTTACCGGTACACTATTTTGGAATGCAATTTGTTTAATAAGAAGAAAATTGTTTAACCAACAAGATATTGATTCACCCCCCCCCCCTTAGTATCTTTGGGAATCCTAACAATTGGTATCAGAGCTTGGTCCTCTATTTTCAAAAGCCTAACAACTTGAGGAAGATTTTGACACCGATACAGATGGAAAACCTAAGAAAGAACTTGGAAACAACTCTTGCAAATTATGATGCAAAAAAGTTGAAAAATATGAAACTTGAAGATGATCTGAAGGTTGCATAGGAAATCATTCAAGGACTTCAAGAAAACCTCACTATTGCTAGGAAAAAAAGAAGAGAACTTCATGAGAAGATACAGAGTGATGATGATGAAAAAGAAACTCTTAATGATCTTGTAAGCAAGATGAAGCAAGAAAACATGACCTTGAGGAATGAGATGCAAGATATGACTATGAGGTTTTGTAAAGACATTGAAGACCGAAAGAAGAATGAAGATGAATTTACTAGGAGAATCCATGATGCTAGAAATGAAAATCTAAGACTTAGTCATGAAAATGATATGTTGAAGATAGATATGATTCACTTGGAGCATGATAAAACTGAACTCATGAGACAGGAAGATTTCTTAGAAAATGAGTTGGCTACTGCAAATCAACACAAGGAGAAATTCAAGAAAAGCTCAGAAGAACTTGATGACATGCTGAAAAATCAGAAACCTAATAGAGATACTAATGGTCTCGACTTTGAAGTTGGTGAAAGCTCTGGTACTGAAAACAATCATGATCACAGTAAACCGGTAAGACAACCTAATGCCTATAAATTTAATGGGAAATGATTTAACTGTAACAAGTATGGTCATAGAGAAAATCAGTGTAGATCTAGAAACTATCAGGACACCAATGCACCCACTGGTCAATGTTCTAAATGCAACAAAATTGGTCATAATTCAGAAAACTACAAAATGAATGTAAGATGTTATGTTTGTGGAAGATTTGGACTCTTATATAATCAATGCAGAACACATACCGACATAGGATATGTAAAAGTTATTCAGAAAAATAATGTGACTTGTTATGCTTGTAACAAGATTGGACATATTGCAAAATTTTGTAGAAGTAAGGCATCACCGACAAATAACAAAGGACCCAGTTTGAAAGGTAAAGAGAAAGTTGAAGAAGTAAAGCAAGAATTTTCAAAACAATGGATTAGAAAGTCAGATCAGAATATTAGTGAAGCTATTCCTTCACCGGTAGAACATAGTATCACTCCACCAGTAGGAGATTCTTCATCTAACTAAAAAGAAATCCCTTGGGAGTATGGCAACAAATTGAGAAACATGCTAGTTTACCCTCGGGTGATGGTGAGAAGTTGAATTACTTCTTTACCAACAAATATCTTAGGTTTTACTTAACCGACATGATTTTATTGTGGTAGTTGAAGGAAATGACATTATAAAGAAAGTGTTTTTCACTCTTTTTCACTCACCGAGCATTCAAATTTCCTTAGAGCATGAAAAACCCAAGCGAAGGCATCTATAATGAGGAGTGAAGCAAATCATTCAAGCATTCAAACCTAAAGGCAAATTAAGGTATTTATACAATGGCTTCCTCCTCTGCACCTGAATTCATTACTAACCCTACAATAATTGAAGTGATTAAATGTCCTAGGCTCGTATTTAAAATAATTCATGAAGTAGTGAAGTAGGATGATACCCTAGAAGCATTGTCTAAGATACCCAAAGGAGTTGCTTATGCTGAGGATCCTAGAATTTACATACATTGTCATATTGAAGAACTAGGTGCTGATGAGATTATGAACATGTATAGGACAGTAATATGTGATGAAAATGGTAATGTAAAATCAGAACACAAGATAGTTGAAACCCTAGGTTTTGTGGAGATACTTAGCATTCCTAATTTTCCCAAAGAGGTTAGAAGGATTGTGTCGAGTAGAGTTAATGGGGAGTTCTTTTGGCTAGATTCTATTCATAAGATAACAAAAGAATCAGTTAGGGTAGTGATAGGCTTACATTCCACTAGTAGTAGGCCTAACAAGACTAAAAAGGTTCCAAACAACACTGTAATGACCCTAACCGGTGCAACCTATGAAAAAAGATCCTTGAGAGTCAATGATGTAAAGGATATCAATGTAAGATTCATTAGCATGATTCTTGGATACAAAGCTACACATGCCAACAGATTAAACTCTATTTCTAGTTTATGTATCAAGAGTGCTTATGACTTAGTAAACAGTAATGCAAAGATTGACATATGCGAATGGTTAAAAGATGAGCTAATAGACAATCTGAAGAAAATTAAGGGTGACAAGAAAGACACATTCAGATTTGGTAACCTACTTGTATGTCTATTGCTGTATATCACAAAGGAAGATCTTGGTATTGGTAGAAAGGATTTTAGATTTGACATACCAGTAGGAAAACAACTTTTGGATATTCTTAATAACATGGGATATGACAGGGAGAAGAACATAATTGAAAAATTTCAGGCACTGAAGGATAGAATGAAAAATAGGGAAATACTATCTCAATCCATAGTTGATAAATATCAAAAGGAGATATATTTTGTTATAAAGAAGGATGAAATTTGGATGGAGGCAGTAATTCCAAGGATAGTTTGGGTTACAGAATGGGTTATGAGGCTGATGAGAACATAATAGAAAAATATGCTAAAGCCCTCCTTGAAGCCCCTAGAGAACCAACAAAAGAAATATTTGGTAGTGCTAAAACTATTGAAAGAAAAGTTCAATCATAGAAACGAATAAAGAAAACATAACAAACAATTAGAAAAGCAACAAGATAGGAAAAGGTAATCAAGGAAAACATATTGAATATGACTAGTATTAAGGAGAGTGACTTGGAAGGATTACAACCGGAAACACATCTTTCACCGGTTGGTACCTCCTCTGATAGTGAAATACCGATAGAGTTTCAAAGAATAGAAAGGAAAATAAAACCTTCACCAGTACCCGCTCCTACACCAAAGAAAACAAGAAGGAAACAACAGGCAGTAAGGCCTCCGACAAAGAAAATAACACCTAGGAAGAAGAAGGAAAAACATGTTATTCCCCCACTTGATAATATTCTAAATGAAATTACTAAAGATGGAAACTTGTCAAATGTTAGCAAGTTGTATAACACTTTTACTAATGAAGAAAAGGAAAGCATAGAAAACAGTGTTATTCTACACTTAGCTATCTATAAGATTTTTGATAGAAGTTGTAGATGATCTACCAAGTGATTTGTACAGAAGTTTAGATGCAAAAAGGTTAGCAATTGTGGAACTAGATAAGAAGATTAAGGTAGAAAAATTACTTGCAGTTCACCCAGTGAAATCAGCAAAAGAAATTGATGAACTGATAAGTGAGGCAAAAATGACTGTATTTTCCATCAGTCATTGGCATGTAGCATTAATGGATGGCAGAGTAAATGAGATCACTGAAGAGACAACAGACAAATGGGATATCTTCTTTGTAGAGAAGGAAAAGAAAGAAGAACTTAAATGACCAAAGACTTTTAGAGTTTATCAAAAGGAAAAAGATAAAGGTAAAGGCAAGGTAGGTGGTCCTCCGAGTATAAAGGTAATAGATAACTTGCCCCCACCTCCTTCTGATACTCCACCGGCACAAACTGTTGATACACCACCGGTAACGGATAATGTTGAGAGTATGGAGACAACACATGAAGACACCAATCTTGATTCAGAGGTGTTGTATACCATGAATATTGACACACAAGAAGTCAACATTGTGGTTGATAAGGAAACAACTGAGAAAAGAGATGTGGAAACTGAGCCACTGGCAGAAAACATTGCAGTTGAGACAAATGTTGAGATTGGGATTGAAACACATACTGAACAATCAATTGATCCCCAATATACTGGAAAGACAGATACCACTGATGTACACATTGAAAAACCTATTGAGAAATCGACTACTAATAAATCTGTTGAGATACCGGTAGTAGACAGTTCAGAGGTACTTACAGAAAAACCAGTAGTTAACATTAAGACACAATCAGAGAAACTAGCAATGGAAAGCAAATAGAAACCAACAGAGGTACATTCTGAGAAACATGAAGAGGAAAAGGTTTAGACAAAGTCGATATCATTGGCAACAACTGAGAAACCCAAACCTTTGCTAGTGGAAATGTAGAGGTTACTCACACCGATGGATTATAGATCGTTAAGGCAGTTGGACAGTCATCTGGTTCCTCCTTAACATAATTCAAACCGATAAATATAATAGAGGTATTACTAGATTCCATCAAGAAAATCATAGAGTGTAATGCACATGCATATAAGGCTATTGATGACACTATTCCTTTATTGAAACTGATTGCACCCAAGTGCAATGTGGAAAATAAAGATTCTTTGAGTCAACTAGACACATTGTCTAAGTACATCACCGATAATATTTTGACAATTGATCAGATTAATGAGGAGACATTCAGTGAGAAAATGAACAAGGAAAAAGAATTTTTTTTTGAAGAGACAATAAAGAAGTGCATGGAACACATTGACACCCTCCTACCGACACTAAACAAAACTTTAATAGAATTTAAGGAGTTGTACAAAGACACCTGCAAGAATGATCTTTTGATAGTGGATATTGACAAGGAAATCAACATAGTACAAAAAGAAATAAATCATATAGCTAACAATCTCATTGGTTTATCAGAACCCATATCGGTAATAGAGTAGGAAATAGCAAGTTTTGAGGAGAAACTTGAGAAATTGGAGAAGAAGGAAATAATAAAATACAAGGCTAAGGAACTCAAATGCAGACTTGGTCTGAAACTAGACATCCTCATCTCTTTGAGAAAAGAGATTTCTGAGGCACTTGTTCTAGGAATTAAGACATCAGAAGAGAAAATGCACATACTCACCAATACCATCCAAAGGACAGAAGCAACATTGAAGGATAGTGAGAGGGTCACTAACAACTTGAATTTTGCATTAGCAGATCTATATCAGATTGTAACCCACCGGTTATAGGGATCGTAACAATAACTACACTCAATTGACATTAATTGACAACCTTTGTCATTGATGCCAAAGGGGGAGTAGTAGAATGAGAAAAATGATTGACATAAGACATCATCTGCTCAGGGGGAGCACACAATTTTGGAGCACACAGTTTTGGCAAGATTTTTTGGACAACACATTTTTTGATACAATTTTGACTTTTTCTCATGAGTGTTGCCATCAATGACAAAGGGGGAGATTGTTCGCAAATGCACACTCTAATGAGAAATTGTAGGTGATTGAAGGTATTGTCATTGATGGCAACCTTACAATCTTATGGCAATGGCAGCGGTAGTGGCAAAGATGATTACCGACATCCCAGTCGACAGGATTTTATTTTGTATTTAATTGTAAAAAAAAATTTGTAAGCCGACAAGGTGAATTGTAATAGGACTCATATAAGTATGAGATCTTGTAGATCATTTGTGTAAGTATGGAATGTAATAGGCAGATGCGAACATGTGAATAATAAGGCAGATTTTGGAATAAGGTTTATGGAAGTTGTATGAGCTTAAACCGGTACTGAACCTGGCATAGCAGATGCTGAACCGAAGTAGTACATGATATTGGATTTGCATAATCCATTTTTGTAAGTCATTGAGACTTCCCTTTTTGTAATTAAGCAGTGAGCTTTAGGCAATTGGCCTTCCTGCATGTGCAAGCCCCTATTGTAAGTAATATTCATTTATTGGCTAGTGAGTAAATATTGTGGGTCACAAATCCCACCGAGGTTTTTCCCACACCGAGTTTCCTCATTAAAAATATTGTGTTATGGTGTGCTTTCTATATTGTGGTTATTGATCTTATTTACTGCATTATATCTGGTTTACGGATACACTATTTTGGAATCTAGTTTCTTTAATAAGATTAGAAAATCTATTAATCGACAAGATACTGATTCACCCCCCCCTCTCAGTATCTTTGGGAATCCTAACAGAAAATAGTGTTTGGTCTAGCCCATGTGAGTGTTGTATGATCCAAAATAGGTGTTGTGAAGGTCAAGAACCTTAGGAGGCTTCATGATGCACATTGCAAAAAATTAACCAATTTGAGTAGTATGAATCTTGGAGTGAGATGAGGAATTGGAACTAAGATTGTAGAGTCTTGCCTTGTAGGATCCTATTGGTGTTTTGAGGGGTTAGTGTCATACACCCTTAAGTGCTTGAAAAGATACAAGGAGGTCTTTGCATCAATCACAAGAAGGAAAGTATGAGTGGAGTGTATGCACCCACGTTAAAGTGATCACACACACCTTATCAAGAGCGTTTTCTTTAAGGTAGGATACACCCAAGAGAGAGAAGGAAGGGAATACGTTATCACAAGGATTTAGCCCCCAATCAAGGTATAAACCCAAGGATAATGAACACAAAACACAAGGTAGTATCGCTTTCCTCGAGGTCAGTATGTTGTATGATAACTCATGTATATCTTGTATGTATATGCATATAATAATCTTCATTCCCCAAAGAAGGACACTACCTTAGAAGAAAAGGGAAGAGAGGATTTATTTTGAGTCAACATGAAAGAGACCAAGAAAAGATGTCAATGCTTTGCATCATCTCCAAGTAGACATTAAGGGAACAATAGAAGAACAAGGATACATATAGAAGAATGGTCACAAAAGAGAAAGAAAGGGGAGAGAGAAAGGTCTGTAGTGCTAATATTGCTAATCTAGCACGACATCCGCCTCTCGATCTTGCTGATCATTATTTCTGAAAGGTGAAAAACATGATAGAGGAGTGACATCAAGTACAACATATGAAGCTATCATAAGATCCAAACAAAGACTATGCTCATGTTGTAAGTCACTTTGTTCAATTCTAGGAGCTAGGATTAGGGTTTGTGAAAACTCATCTGATAAATGCATGTCTATATATGTCAACATATTCATACTTACTATCAGAAGCATTAGGAGTTGTATTGCCATTATGAATAAAATTTTCACCCATTTCTTCATCAAAGTTGAGAGAAACATGAGCAAGAATATGAATAGGATTAAAACCATCACATTTTTTGTGCAACTTATGATTTGGAGATGTAGGTTGAACATCTTGCTTAGGAGAAAAGGGAATCATCTCAACAATCAGAGTCTGAGGAAATTAAGTATTTTGAGGGATAGCTTCATGACCTCAAACATGACGTCTTCATCGGCGCTCACTTGCATAATAATTCCATCAATTCTTAGTGGAAGGATGAGAAGGAGGAGGAACACTTAAAAAAGTACAAATGTTTCTCTCCTTGATAGTGGAAGGTTTAGGTTGAGGTCTTTTTGGTTGAACAATAGGAGAAGCAAACCTCTTCTCTCGATAAGAGGAAGGAGGTGGAGCTGCGCCAGAGAAAGGAGGAATATTAGGTGTAGGAAGGAGACCAGGTCCATCATGAAGAGGAGGTATAGGTATAACCTTAGGAAGAATATTGATGTTCTCCTTAAGAGAAGGTAAAGTCAAATCCATAGGAATAGGTTGACAATATTCCTTAGTAGGGAGATTAGTTCTATCCATGAGGGGAAGAACCTCATCTTGAAGAATAATAGGGATGTCAAGTGTTGGGGATCTTGGTTGACTTAAGGATAATATCATATCATTCTTCCATTTTTGATAAGATGGAAAAAGAGCATTGCTCCTTGATGGAAGAGATTGAAATTGTTTAGGCCAAAAGAGATCAATAGGAACACCAAGGCTTCTTTTGGATGGACGAAATAAGCTATGGTTCACAACTATGGACATTTTGAGGAAATTTAAGACACTTGTGGATTGGAGAAACAATAGCCTTCATGGAAGATAGCCAAGGATAGCCCAACTTCACATGGAATTTCTCAAAAGAAGGTATGATGACAAAGTCAACATCCATGGATTTAACATTAACTTCAACACGAAGGGTGAGAGAATCAATGGTAGGACAAGAGAAGCCATCAAATAACTTCACAACTACATTAAAAGTATCATATATTGGTTTATGCAATCACAAAGTGAAAAGATACTCTTCAGTTATGACATTAACCATGCAAGAGGGATCAATTAGGGCACCACAACAAGGAATATCCTTAACTTTCACAACTATGTATAAAGGGCCATCGGGTGCTCTAATGATCTTGCTAGGGTCAAATGGAATACAAGGATCCTTAGGCATATCCTGTGTCTCTACCATATTAACCAAGTTTGGAGCCATAAAAGTGAATTCTTTAGAAGAGAGAGAATTAGGCACAATCTCAATAACATTAGAGGTATGAGATGGAAAGGGATCAGTGAAAGTCTTAAGATTTTGATTAGGAGGAGCTACTAATTTATTCCCTTTATCATTCACACCTACCATAGATATAATATTATTATCAATTAAGTCTTGAATCTTATTCTTCGATGCGAAACATTTCTCAGTATCATGACCAGGTTGATGATGAAATTGACAAAAGGAATTGTTATCAAAATAAGGAGATGCAAGTTTGGAAGGATCAATTTGTTTTATAGGAGGAAGTTTGATAACATTTCTATGCAACAACTGAGACATAATACTATGTAAAGATTCATTCAAAGGAGTAAACTATCTTTCTCTTTGGAAAAATTTAGAAATCGAAGGCACACCTGTTGTAGCATTCACATGGTTGTTGTTGATTGGATCATTGAACTTGATGAAGATTTTTGTTGGTTTGAACTTCGCAAATGGTTGTTGAACGCTCTCCCCCTTATCACTCAGAGCCATAGGAGTAGATTGCTCCATTTGACTCACAACCAGTTGATAATTGTGGAGTGTTGTGCACAATAGCAGAAAGGAAGTAAACTCAGACAAAAGAAGCTTTTCCCTGATATCTTTTTACAAATTAGAAATGAAAATTCTTTGAATATCATTATCAGGTACATGAAAAGAAATTTGAGCACACAAATGCTTATATCTACCAATGAAATCAGTCACTTTTTCTTTAACACCTTGTTTATAATGCATTAAATCAGTCAAAGTGATTTTAGGACCAATGTTGTTTTGAAATTGTTGGATGAAAGCATTTGCTAATTGTTGAAAGGAAGTGATAGAATAAGAAGGTAGAGAGCAATACCATTCTAAATCCTTATCTCTTAGTTTTCTTGTAAATAGTTTTTCAAGTAATAGTTGATCATAAGCAAAATCAGTACACAAGGTTTGAAATGTTTTGATATGTGTAAGAGGATTACCTTTTCCATTATAGAGTTCCGATTGAGGGATCTCCACATGTTTAGGTGACACGAATTTAACAATATCAAGAGAAAGTGGGCTCACAACATCAAAGGTGGGCACACTAAACTTGGATTGACTCATGGAAGCTATTTGTTGTTGTAAGGAAGACACGGTTTGAGCAAGATTGTTAATTGTCATTTCGGTAGAAGAATTGATGTTAGACATAGGTGATTGAGAAGATGGTGTGATGTTATTGAAAGAAGGCATGGATTGAGAATAAGGTGGTGGGACATTATGATAAGTAGGCATTGGTGATGACTAAGTAGGAAAAGGGACACTTAAAGGAGGAGTAAAGTTGTTAAAGGAATTGTCCCCTTGTGTCACACTGATTGGTTGAGGAATAATAGGAACGCTCATGGAAGACATAGGTAAAGATGGAGGATTAAATGAAGAAGAGGGATTGCCCCCATGACCAATTGTTGTAGGGATGAAATTTTGAGCTCAAGTGGCCATGATGTTAGATGTGAAAGTAGGAATACTAGTCATAGGAGTAGTCAAAGGAATTAAAGGATTGACTTGTGTTGAAGGTTGTAAGTAACCTAGGGTTAAGGCACAACTCTTGATAGGCATGACATTAGAATAAAAAATATGTGTAATGCCACACAATATATAAATTCCATTCTTATCACTTTGAAGCATGTGCTTAAGGCCTTCAATTAATGGAAGAGCTTCACTATTAGGGTATTCTTGGTACATCCATTATTGAAAGCTATCAAATTGATTGTCCAATGTAAAAAGTTGATCTAAAGAAACCCTAGTTAAAGGTTCTTATTCATCATGGGATCCATCAATGGGGTGAATAGGCATATGATTAGGATGGGAAGCATTAGCATGACCGTCATTAAAGAAGTCACCCAAATTAGGCTCCATCTCCTCAGTAATTAAACCTTGGGAAGCCTTAATTCTAATGCTTCGTCTAATGGGGATAAGATAGGTAGGATTAATAGTAGTAAAACTCATGCACTAGAGGGAAAATTTGAATTTTGAATTTTTGAAACAAAGCTTGCAAAATTGATTAATGCAAAATTAAAAAAAATAATGATTCCACAATTTGAACTTTGTTGGAAGAAGGGAGTGACACAATTTCCAAAAATGAAAGGAAATTGGAATTTTAAAATTAGGGCCAAGGGAATACCACTTAATTTTAAAATCAAGGCAGACTATAATTAACCTCTTAATTTTAAATTTTTTCTTGAAATTTAAAATGTTGAATTTTGAAGGTATTTTTTATTCTAGAGGGATCAAAAATTGATAAAATCAGCCAATCTTTTGGATTTAGGCTATTAAATACAGTCATAACATCTCCCAAAATTTTGGGAAAAAAGTCGAGGACCCTGGTGGGAACGCACATGGTCCGACCAACATTTTTTGAAATTTTTAGGGATGGATATTATGATGATTTTAAAGATAACCCCCCCAAAAAGGCAAATTTTATGATTTCTAGATGGGCAAAATGAAGGCGCAAATGTGAATATAGGACCCTATAAGGGTTTTGAAGAAAAAGAGGAATTGAATTGCAATTTTGAAAAGGGTCAAACCTAATGGATAGGGACACCTTGAAAAATGTTTAGAAATTTGAATGTAAATGAAATTGATTTGAAATTCACACAAAATCCAATTAATTTTAAAAATTAGGGTTTGATGACCTAACCACTTAATTTTGAAATTTGAATTTTGGGAAAAGGGGGGAAATTGAAATTTTGAAATATAGGATTACAGACAAATCAATCTGAAAATTAAATGGAAATCCAATTTTTGCACAAGTTCAAGATGATTTTTGACAATTGGGGTTTTGATAAGTAACCTCTTAATTTTGAAAATTTTAATTGCAAATTGAACAAGACAACGAGGAAATTGAATTTGATAATCAAAACAATTTTCAGATCTAAGATAACCACAAGCAATTTTTACAAATCGCAAGTTGAATTTTAATTGATTTAACCACTAAGTTTGCAGAAATTTGAAACTTGTAAATAAAAAATATGCAATTTTGTTCCAAGGAAAGCATGCAAGATGTCAGGTTCACCAAAATGTAATGGTGGGAAAATGGTGAATGATAGATCAAGAAGGAAACTACCCTTTCCCTCAAAGAGAGATGAGAGTTTCACTATTGATTACCCTTCAAACACTTTTCACCATGTTACATTAGGAAGAGGAGAGGATAATTCACTAGATTCAATCTCTCCACATGAAGATGGTAGATTGAATTCTGAATGATTTGGGAATGTTAAGTTGACCCCCTCTTCCTTGTTTGAAATGAAAAGGAAATTGATTGAATTATGTAGTGCAAAAGTGAGAAAGAACTGATTATAACTTGATATCAAAATATGGCATGAAGTTGTGCACCTGGATCTGGCAGTAATATGTCGAGATGAAGTCGCCTTGCAAATTTGAGGAAAAGTTGCTTGAACCATGGTCGGAACGTACACGACCCTCTGAAAAATCCATGAAACGAAAAGGGTTTTTTTGCCTCTGCAAATAGAGCCCGAATATGAAAGTACAGTTGCACACCTGCAACCTACACATAGAAAAGAGAGGAAAATGGGTTGGGATTGGGGGTTTGCCTTTAGGTCAAACCCCAATTTTGGGATTAACCAAGTAATGAAAGAAAGTACTTGCAAGTAGATGTAAATGAAAGACTAAATTGTAAATCACCTCAAGGGAGGTTGTAGTAGCAATGTTGATATAAATTCTTGTGTGGAATTGTATGTTGAAATTGATCTCCTCTTCAATGGTTGAATCCTTGACTTGAATGCAACACCTAGCCTTGAAGGGAGATTTAAGAATGCTCAATGTTTGAAAAGAATGCTTGAATGCTTGATTGCTTATGCAACTTGAATCTATCCAACTTCAACCTCTCCCACTTATGCCAAATGAGAGGAAAATGTCCCCTTAAATACATGTTAGTGAATCTTATTTTTGTCATGGGCCAACATTGGGGGAGTTTTCCGCCCGATGCACCACCAACAATGCAACCCTAGGAAGGGTCCTTCCCCAAAATAGGGCAAGGATAGGGGCACCATGCCTATTTCCTGGGAGGAAAAGGTCCCCATGCCCCTATCCTAGGAGGATAGGGGTGCCACGTCCCTATCCTTGGGGGGACAATGGCGCCATGCCCCTATCCTACTCCTTTCTCCAGGGCAGAGTGCAGACGGGGTGATGTAGAGGCCAAGGAAGAAGTTGTTTCTGAAAGCTGATCAATTGTCGGTCTCCAATCAGGCTAGAGGATTCAAACTTGCATGCCTGAGGACCCTAATGCAGTCAAAAATTGCTAGGGTCACAATTTTATGACACTACACAATCAAATATCATTACTTGAGAGAGCTAGTTAGTAAAAAGAAGGTGAAGCCAGAGTATGTATCTACAAAGGAACAAATAGCTGATATTTTCACTAAACATTTTTCTACAAATACATTTGTCTACTTGAGAGACAAGTTAGGGGTATCCACCCCTCTTGTTGAGAACTAGATGCATTAAGTTGCATCGATCTGGTGGATTTCTCAGTCTTATCCTTTTATCTGGATTGATGAGTTGGTGTTGTTCCTCTAGTGGAGTAGTTTGGTTATGTATTTTTGAGGAGAGAGTTTGGTTATCTATTTTGAGATCTTTGGCATTGTTGTCAAAGGAGAGATCATGTGAAAAAATTCTTTGTAAGTCCTGATCTTAGGGGGAGTTTGCTAGTGATATCTTCTTTCTTTGCATTGATTTTTTTTCACATTCATATGTTGCCATCAATGCCAAAGGGGGAGATTGTTGGATACTATTGGTCATTGCTACTACTAGGATATGTTTTTGTCATTTATGTCAACATATTCCTATGATTTATTTAGGTGATTGCATTTTGGGAAGATCTTATGATCCGGTTTGTAGTGTTATTTTGATGATCACTATTTTGCAGAGTTCGGTATATCCTCTGGTATATTCTGGTGTGATCAGACCTTGTGCTAAGACTTTGGGATTTTTCTTGGAATGGTCTTGTGTATCTTCATTTTAGATGGTTCATGATTTGGTACCCCGCAAATTATCTTTCTTCATGACAATTGCTGATTGGTTGTGTTCTTGAGCTTTCAGATGTTGACCGATGAAGATTTGAAAAGTGGTGGTGCAGCTGTTCCTGATTATTCTAACGTATTTGCTGGTGTTTCCTAGTTGTGCCCTATTTTTTTTGGCGATCCACATTGATTTTTGTGCAATTTTTTTGGTAGTTTCTATCAACTATTGATGAATTTTTGTGTTATGCGGTTTTCCTAGTGGTGTAGCATGTTACGATTGATCTTGGCATGATTTCTGGTGGAGTTGAGCATTTGGGAATTTGATTTAGGTCCATGTTATGCTATGTAAATCATTATATTGGTCCAGTGGTCGATATTTGTATCGTGTGATGTAATTTTGTAATTGAGGGTTGAGGGTTTAGCCGACCTTGTTGTCAAGGTTGATGACTTGTATACATAGGTGATATATTCATGTAATTTGGGTGTCGATGTTGTGTCTGCATTATCAGAGAGAGGTTTATGTGCAAACAAGTGATTTATCCTTCAGTGTTGAGTTTTAGGTGAGATTGGCGTTGTAGGGTAGACATCTGTGCTTAACCGGAACTATAATCAGGTGTTTGGAGATGTTATTCTTTTAGTTCATTTCTTTTGGATTGTAGTTTGAGTCTTGTTGTAAGTCAATGAGACTTCCCTGAGGGTTGTAGATTTTCGGGCCATTATATTTGAGCAGTGAGCTCTAGGTGGTGTCTCTGAATGCATGTGCATTCCCCATTGTAATATTTACACGTACTATTGTAGAGTATCATGTTACTGTGGGTAGGTTCCCATAGTGGTTTTTCCCTTAACCAAGTTTTTCATGTCAAAATCTTGGTGTTGTGTGTTGTCTTGTTAATTTTCTTATCTGTTTTATTACTGTTGTTTATTAGATTTGTGCTTTGTGATTAAGTTTGGTGTTCTGTTGAAGACTAATTCGCCCCCCCCCACTGCTCCTCTCATTCTTCCTTCTTTATTGTTGCTATCACTTCGAGTTTGAGGATATTAAGGACATGTAGAGAGTCAAGTTGGCACAAATGAATTTGAAAGGGCATGTTTCTTAATGGTGGAAGGAGTTTCATAGAGATAGAGTTGAGAATGGTGAGATGAAGATCACCCAGTGGAGGCAAATGGTAGCGAGATTGAAGGCTAAATTCATTTCAGGAGACTATGAATTGGAGTTGTTCAAGAAGTTGCAAAACTTAGAGTAGAGAAACATGAGTGTGAAAGAATACACTGAGGAATTCTATAAGGCAATGATTAGATCTGGACATAGAGAGATGGATAGAGAGAAGGTGGCTAGGTACATAAATGGACTTGCATTTAACATTCAAGATGAAATGAGTATGCTAAAGATTGCCATAGTTGAAGAGGCTTACCAATATGCTTTGGAGGCCTTATGAATATGCTTACCCTAGAGGAAAGGAGAGATATAAAGGGCAGATGAGTGGCAGTATAGAGAAGTAGAATGTTGAAGAAGAATCAAAACCTAAGTGGAGTAGAGAATCAGATCAAAAGACATAGAGAAAAGGGAGTAGCAGTAGTAGTAGAGATTTTTTTGGTAGATATTTTAAGTGTGGAGAGATTGGACATAGATCTTTTGAGTGCAAGCAAGGGATGGAAAGAAACTATGTGGCAAATGAGGATCAAGAAGTGAGAATTATCGGTGAAAATATGTTGGAACCAGAGTAAGGAGAATCCCTTATGTTTAGAAGAGTCTTGGTGGAGCAGAGAAGTGAGGATACCAGACCTACTTAGAAGAAGAATCTTTTTTGGACTGTGTGTAAATCAGGTGGTAAGTGTTGTAAGGTTATTGTGGATAGTGGAAGTACAAATAATTTGGTATCGAAGGAGATGATAGAGAAGCTTGGATTGAAGAGGCTTAAGCACCTTTGTCCTTACAAAGTAAGTTGGTTACAAGATGCTCAAAAGTTAGAAGTAAAAGAGTAGTGTTTGGTGAATTTTAATATTGGACCTTTTAGGGATGAGGTCTTATGTGATGTTTTGTTGGGAAGATGTTGGTAGTTTGATAAAGGAGTTATCTACGATTGTAGAATAAATATAATCACTATTGAGAAGGATGGGAAGAAGTTCACATTGGCTTCTTTGAGGGAGAAAGAGAAGGAAATGAGGAATTTGAGTCTTGAAAAGAGTTGCAGTGTTGAGAAGCAGGTTGTAGAGGTTGCACCATGCCATGCCCAAACTTTTGGGCATGAACAGGATAAATTTTTTTTTTAAATCACAACTTAATAACATTAAATTTTGCTAATACAAGACGCACCTATGAATTTTTGTCTTAACTAAGTTTGAGTTAACTTTAATCTCTAACTCAAGTAAGCAAAATTAATATTTAACTTAAATGCGGAATACTAAAATGATTATTTATTATCTCATCAATCTTTAATCAATAAATTAATTTAGTCAATTAAATGGCATAGATAAAAATTAATCTCCAATAACCTTTAATTGTTTTTAGGAACTAATTAAATTAGTCCTAGCAATTAGTTTATAAATGTCTATATTTTATTTTAATAATAATTAAAATATGATTACACTAATTCGACATAGGGTCACTTAAACTCATAACGAAAATCGTCCTATAAGGTTTAATCTCCAAAATCTATATTAGATTAAACTACAAAAAAAATAAAAAAATATTAAACATCATTTTAAAATATACCCTTATGTTTATCAAAAACATATATATTCCCATATGTTTATTATAAACATATATATAGATTAAAAACACTTAATAAAATATTAAATCTAACATTTGCCCTACCCCTTCATATTTTAAACTCTATATATTTATATATATATACAAAAATATATATATATATATATATGTTTTTGCTTTATTACAAGATATCCATGCAACCCTAACTTTATTATTATAAGAATAAACCCTTTTATATTTTTCATTCCTTGATTCATACTATTACGTTTCGAATACCCTAACCCAAACTGGGTTAGGGTTTCGAATTTATTCTTTTGGTGCAAGGGTCGAGCACATGATAGTGGGGAGGCGAGTGGCCGAAGTTCTTTTGAAGAGGAGTGGGGGGAAGGGGGGTGGCGGCCATGGAGGGGGCTCCCCGCAGGGGTGGCCACTGCCGAGCCTACGGGTCGCGGCCTAGGCCACCGCTGTGGGACGTGGCCCATAGCCCGACAGTGTCGTCGCTGTGGGGCGCCATCCACAGTGGGGGCCGAAGCCTCCCACTGTGGGTGGCGACCCATAGAGGCGGCTGCGGCCGTCGCTGGGGTTCGCCGCCCACTGCAAATGTATATTTTTTTTAATCTTTATTTTTAAAAAATTTAATTAATATATAATTTATATATATATATATATGTATATATATATAAATTTATATATATTTATATTTATATATATTTATATATATATATATATATTACATATATAGATGCATGTTAAAAATAGGTGTAGTATATATATATATATATATAAAAGCTATTTTTGATACACAAGCTAACTCTGTTATGCAAAAATACAGATATCATATTTATTTATTTGATATATATATTAGCTATTTTTGATACCCAAGCTAACTCTGTTATGCAAAAATACAGATATCATATTTATTTATTTGATAAAACAAAAATCTTTTTTTTTAAAACAGATTGATTTAAATCAATGTATTTTAAAAAAAAAAATCAAATATCATAAAACAGAGATAAACTAGTTGATCTTAGATTTATTTTCTGCAATTAAATTATTGACAGCATTCCATAAAATTAAACACCAACTATATAAATAGGATATTATCTAAATTAAATAGACTATTTAACTCTAGGTTTTAATTTCTGCAAATTAATAGAATGACAGAATTTAATAAATCTAAACAACAACTATATAAATCACAGAGTTTAATAAGATGTATTCAGCAACTACATTAACCTAGATTATTTTAATTAAACTTAGAGATATGCATAGGGAAATAAACTTGAATATTTGCTTTCAAAGTAACATGCATGTAATCATTAAAACTTCAAGAACAATACAAAACATAACAGTCCACATAAATAAATCATTTTGCAACCAAATAGTACTTAATAAAACAATGTATTTCCTTAAGGTATATTTGAAATACATTATAGTCAACTTTTACAAATGGACCTCTCATTTCTATTAAATGAGGACCTTAAGAATAAAAGATACATTTCCCTTCGGAAATAGATACAACATAGTTTCCCTTCACATTGCTACAACTTAGAAACATAAATATTTCATTCTCCAATATTCTTTTTTTTTTTTTTTTTTTTTTTTTCTGCAAACAAATAAATCCAACAACTCTACTTGTCCTTTTCTTTCCTTTCAACAACTTGCAAATAAATCAAAAGGCTATGACCATGGAGTGCTCACCTCCCAGCCTAGGCTAACTAGTAGCCACCCCCGAGCTTGGAGAACCAAGCCCTAGATATGATACACACATGCAAACACAACAAGCAGGGGAAAACAATCACAACAACATATTCCCAACCAAGGCTACATTGCACCATAAAATGTGATGATTTTACATGGGTGGTAGTGGACCAAATACCCTGAGGAGATTGCAAGTATGGTAAAAACACAAAGCCACCTCATGGCAACAAAGATATATCATAAGTATAATAACCCCACATCCTTATGCCCCCCAAGGCATTCATGCCTTATTTCCCTCCTTATGACCCCCAAATGCATAAACAAGCCATGCAACAAGGGTCACATAAATATCCCTTGAGATCACTCTCATAACGAGAGCCTCTCACTCGAGGGCTGTCAAACTTCTACCACCCACAAGACCATCCTCTCTCCCAAGAGTAGGAGGTCTTGGTTACTCCCAAAACACAGAGTGCATACAAGAAATAAAAGACATAACACGTAATAATTTTCACAAATTAAAAAGCAAGAGAACAACTTTTTCCACACAAACAATCTTTCCAAAATAACATGCAACATGAAAGAAAATAAGAAGAAGTTAAACCAACCTTCAACTGCCCAAAGGTATGCTAGATCTAGTTGAGGATGAGTAGCCCAATTCCACAATACTTGTTTCTCTATCCTTAGCCAAATTCCTATGCCAAATCTTTTTTTTTCTTTTCAAAATTGCATTGTCTCCAAAAATGGAGAGTGGGCGATTACCTACAAAATCTCTCATTCTTGCCTAAGAAGACCTCAATGAGAGTTCTCACGGGTTTCTAAAATTGAAAAAGGAAAAAGTCAGAAAAATATCAAAAGGGATCTCTCATCAAAAAGGAAAGTTAAATAACCTAGTGTTGGCATTATAACAGACAAGGAAGATTGTTGGCATTTCAATAAGGATATTGAGAAGGTTGTTGATGATTATGGATATAACTGATCAAGGATGTTTACTATCTTAATATTATTATTTTGGCATTGATGTCAAGAAATTGATTTTCTAATACAGTATGATGTTGTCATATCTTAAGAAGTATGATTTGATGAGTATAAAGATGTCGGTAAAAGACACAGAAAGAATGTGATGAATAAGGGGAGGAATAAGTTATTCAATGGGCAACTATTACCGAGTTAGACAATGATGAGATCATGATGTTTTGATTGTTTTGATATCCTACATATGTTATTGATTGTAAGGTTAATACTATACTATGTTACCGAGCAAAGAACCTAGTCGGTAAACTCTAAGGTTATCGCTATCGGTTAATGAAGGTAGAATGTCTACCGAGTGAAGTTTAGTATTTACCGAGTTGCAACCAAGTAATAATAGAACGCATTGAATGAATAAAAGCATTATTTAATGAAGGAAGCTGATGAGCTAGTTATTATTAAATGATTGGTATGTCATGCATGAAGTTTGTTATAGAATCTATGGTAAAGGAAAATCGGCAGGAAGATCTACAGCTCAGATTGAACCGCAACACTCTAGCACAAGTTCCAAGAAATGTATGCAAGTTCCAAGGTGGGGTAAAATGTTTTCAGATCGAAGGATACATTGAACTTGGTCAAAGTTTGAAGATCTGATGGCTATGATTGATCATGGGAAATTTGATCAAGGAGATTAAGCGATTGACAAATTGTTTATAAATAAGGAACTGTTGATAAACAATGTATGCGGGCAAGTGTATGCACAGAGATGCTACATAGTGATTACCAAGCACAGAAGCTTGAAGCCCTGTTTGAATAATAGAGTATAAATCCCAACAGATGGACAAGATAAGTCCTATTGTATTGAGCAAATAAGAATCTGCTTTAGCATTTTTAGATGTGAAGTTGCAGATAGATTTTTATTACTATTATTTTGTAAAGTGAGAGAAAATCTCTTAACCGAGTGGACTTAACAGTCTTTTTGTAAAACCCTCTAGCAAGGTGACATTCTAATTGAGTGTTTGAAATCCTTTAACAAGGTCACTTCTAATAAGGTGAAGATCCTAACAAATCTGAGGGAAATCCCTTAACCGGGTCACATCTAGCAATGTGTTTATAATCTTTAACAAGATTTGTTTTTAACCGAGCATACTCTAGAAGAGTATATTTCTTAGTGGGTCTAAAATCTCACTGTCATTTTTCCCTATTTGGGTTTCCACATTAAATCTAGTGTTATGAGTGTTATGATGTTTATATGCTTTTGAGTTTGCATGTTTAGCAGTTTTGGTATATTACTGAAGTATATGTTACCGAGGTTGAATCTGTTGTTTTTATTGAAGGTTAAGTTTGTATGATTCACCCCCCTACCCTCTCATCTTATTAGCTTGGCATCTGTACTTAACATTAAGTATCAGAACTATCAATTGGTATCAGAGCTTTGGACTCCGGAAAGAAATGTTTAAAGGTACTTGAGGAAAAGATCCAAAGATGTACAAGAGGGATGCACCAAAGCTGAACAAGTCAAGTTTCTCTACATGGCAGAAAAGGATGAAGCTACACCTATCAGGAGTTGGAGAATATGTTGTATATTATCTGGATAATGATTTCATTACATCGAGCACCTATCCATTGACAATGGAAGAGATAAAGGCAAAGCAAGAACATATTCAAGCAATGACTGAAATAACATCTGCATTGACGGACTCAGAGTTTAATGATCTAGAAGGTTGCAATGATGCAAAGGAAATGTGAGACAAGCTCATATCTGTGTATAGCGGTGATGAACATGTTCAAAGAGAAAAAGTGGACAGTCTAAGAGGACAACTTGAATCTATGAGGATGAATGAAGGTGAGAACATAACCCAGTACAATACAAGACTAAAGGAGATTGTCAATCAAATCAAAGGAGCAGGTGGAACTATTGAAGAAAAGGATATAACAAGTAAGTTGTTAAGAACCCTTCTACCAGCTTATGTAATCTGAGTCTTTGCAATCAATGAATTGAGGTCTATACCCAATATGCCAATTTCTTTGGATGCCACTATTGGTAAGCTACATGCATTTGAGTTAAGTAATTTTGATAACAGTGGGTCATCGGTAAATAAAGTTGAATCTGCATTTAGTTCTTTTCATATTGGTGAATCTAATGATTACAATGATAGAATGAGTAAGTACACTAAAGGGGATCACAGTGGAGCAAGTGAAAGATTTCACAACAACATGGAAAAAGTGCACAAACTGTATGAGGAAATCAGAAAGCAAGAAGAGTTTGAAGCACTATTAGCTAGAAGGTTACCAAGAGGCAAAGGTAAGTATAAAGGAAAACTACCTTTGAAATGTTTCACTTGTGATAAGATAGGACATATGGCTTCTAATTGTCTTGACAAATATTCTACTAAAAAGAGAGATTACCGAGATGACAGACAGAAAGATAATCATTACAGAGGACACAGAGACTTCAGAAGAAGAGATAGAAAGTCATGCCTAATAGCTGATGAGGATTCAAATGATGATAAATCAGATGAAACTGATACAAAGGAAGTAGTTTATGTGGATATCAAAGATGGATGAGATGAAGAAAGGTATGAAGAAAAAGCCCTAATATCTCACATAAATACTAATGATTCTTGGATCATAGATAGTGGATGCTCACATCACATGACAGGTGATAAACATAAAGTTGTCACATTAGAAGATTATGATGGAGGCTATGTAAGATTTGGTAATGATGCACCATATCTGGTAAAAGGTAAAGGATCTATAACACTTCTTAACAATGCAAGATGCAATGATGTTTATTGGGTTGAAGGTTTGAAATACAATTTGTTGAGTGTAGCATAGCTAAATAATACAGGATACTGAATAGAATTTCAGAAAGGAATTGTCAAAGTTCATGACAAGCATGGAAAGTTAGTTGCTACCGGGACACAAACAAAAGGTAACACATTTCACCTTGACTCAACTCAGAACAAGTGTCTGTATGCAAAAATAGATGATACCTAGTTATGGCATAAAAGGTTTTGTCATGTAAATTTTGATAATCTGATCAAAATAAGCATGAAGCACTGAGTAAGAGGTCTACCGAGTCTTGAAAAACCTGAGATTGCTATGTGCTGAGGATGCCAGATGGGTTAGATGACAAGATCAAGCTTTAAAAGTAAGTCCTACATTTCTAAGGGAATTTTAGATCTTGTGCACACTGATCTTTGTGGTAATATGAAAGTTAAAAGTTATTATTGTGATAAATATTTCATATTATTTATGGATGAATACTCAAGGATGATGTCAATAATGTTTTTAAAAGAAAAATCAGAAGCTTTTCAAATGTTTAAATGGTACAAGGCAAGAGTTGAAAATGAAATAGGAAGAAAACTGAAATGTCTTAGATCAGATAGAGGAGGAGAGTTCACATCTAATGAGTTCAACTTATTCTGCAATAATCATGGTATAAAAAGACAAGTCTCTGCACTGAGAACTCCACAAAAAAATGGAATTGCTGAGAGAAGAAATAGATCTATTGTGGATTGTGTCAAAACCCTGATGATTGAAAAGAAAGTGCCACAAACATTTTGGAGAGAAGCAATAAGCACAACAGTTTACACCCTGAACCGAGTACAATTGAAAAAAGGAACTTTGAAGACACCATATGAGATCTGGTATGACAAGAAACCTAATGTAAGTTATTTTAAAATCTTTGGAAGTAGATGCTATGTTCACAAAGATGATATAAATGACAAGTTTGATTAGAAAAGTGAAGAAGGAACATTTCCTAGTTATTCTTCTAGAAGTAAAGCATTTAAATGTCTGATCAAATCATCTAACAAAATAGTAGAAAGTACAAATGTGAAAATTGATGAATTTGCAGAAAGAAATGATGAAGGAAATTCCAAGGAACTAGAAGATTATGATGAATTTGTCTATGTTCAACCGACAAGTCTTAACGAGAGAACTCTTGAAGGAAATAAATAGAATATCCAGTTACCGAGTGATGAAGAAGATCATACAGAGCCTATTGAGCATGTATTAGCCAAGTATGTTAGAAGACATCATGCATCAAGTCAGATTATAAGAGATAAGGATGATCCAGTGATGACAAGGAACAAACTAAGATACAACACATGTCTGATATCTGAATTTGAACTGAGGATAGTGAAAGAGGCATTTAACAGTGAAGATTGGATAAATGCTATGATAGAAGAGATTGATCAAATCAAGAAGAATGACACATGGACACTGGTCCCAAGACCGAAGGACAAAAATGTAATCGGTACAAAGTGGATTTTCAGAAACAAGCTGAATGAAAAAGGTGAGGTCATTCAAAATAAAGCAAGACTAGTTTGCAAAGGTTATGCCCAAGAAGAAGGAATTGATTATGGTGAGACTTTTGCACCTATGGCAAGACTTGAAGGAGTAAGAACATTGTTGGCATATGCTGCTTACAAGAATTTCAAGGTATATCAAATGGATGTCAAATCTGCATTTCTGAATGGTATATTAGAAGAAGAAGTTTTTATTGAACAACCTGAAGGATTTGTTGAAGACAAGAATAAAATCAGGTATGTAAATTGAAGAAAGCTTTATATGGTTTGAAACAAGCACCTAGAGCATGGTATAAAAGATTGCACTCTTATTTAATCAAGATTGGTTTTATAAGAACAAGTGAAAACAGTAACATGTACATGAAAAATGATGAAAATGGAATACTGATCTCAGCCATATTTGTTGATGATATTATTTTTTTGTGGAAATGACTCTCTATGCAAGAACTTTGGAAATAAAATGAGCAAATAATTTGAGATGTCATTAATCAGTGAGATAAAGTATTTTATAGGTTTACAAATACTGCAAATGAAAGATGAGATTTTCATTACTCAATCCAAGTACATAAAGGAAATCTTGAAGAAATTTGGAATGGAGGATTCAAAACCAGTAAGTACTCCTATGACTACCAACTACAAACTATCAAAGAATGATGAATCTACATCTGTTGATGAGACACTTTACCGATCTATGATTGGAAAGCTACAATATGTTGTTCATAGCAGGCCAGATATAGCACATGTAGTAGGTATAGTTGCAAGATTCTTTGCAGATCCTAAGGAAACACACATGACAGCAATCAAGAGAATTTTCAGATACTTGAAAGGCACTGAAGATTATGGCTTAGTATGTCAGAAAGGAAATGATTTTGATTTAAAAGTTTATACTAATGCTGATTGGGCAGGCAACATTGATGACAGAAAAAGCACAAGTGGAGGAGCTTTCTTTTTAGGAGAAAGACTAGTGAGTTGGCTTAGCAAGAAACAAAGATGTGTTTCATAGTCAACAACAGAAGCTGAATACGTTGCTACTGCATTGAATTGTACCAACATAGCATGGATCAAACAACTGTTGGAAGGTATAAATGAGCAAGTTACTAAGCTAGTAACTATATTCTGTGACAATACTAGTGCCATAAATATTTCAAAGAATCCTGTTATGCACTCTAAGACAAAGCACATCTCTATCAAATATCATTATCTTAGAGAAGAAGCTCAAGAGAAGAAAGTGGTGTTGGAGTATGTTAGCACAAAGGAACAAATAACAGATATCTTCACCAAGCCACTACCAAGGGACACTTTTGAGTATCTCAGAAGTAAGTTAGGGGTCCTACCCCTATCTCTAACCGAGTTCGGTGAAAGCATCAATTTGATGACTCTACAGAATATCTTTTAAGAGTTGATGTTGATTTACACACTTTAGGATGTTTTCTAAAGGTGTGTAGGAAACAAATATAGGGAACAAGAATTGAAGACAAAATGCTCTGACCGAGACTAAGTTGAAACATAACAATAGGAAATCACTTCATACGGGAAAAAATTATGTTTTAGTTCTTTACTTTTCGGCATTGTTGTCAAAGGGGGAGAAGACTGAAGAAAAGGGGAGAAGACTAATGTATGGGGGAGAAGACTGATGATAGGGGGAGATCATTTCAGCATTTCATAATCTCACAGCAATTCGAATCAATTAGGTCAAATCAATTGGTTTTCCCATCAATGCCAAAGGGGGAGATTGTTGGCATTATAACAGACAAGGAAGATTTTTGGCATTTCAATAAGGATATTGAGAAGGTTGTTGATAATTATGGATATAACTGATCAAGGATGTTTACTATCTTAATATTATTATTTTGTCATTGATGTCAAGAAATTGATTTTCTAATTCAGTATGATGTTGCCATATCTTAAGAAGTATGATTTGATGAGTATAAAGATGTCGGTAAAAGACACAGAAAGAATGTGATGAATAAGGGGAGGAATAAGTTATTCAATGGACAACTATTACCGAGTTAGACAATGATGAGATCATGATGTTTTGATTGTTTTGATATCCTACATATGTTATTGATTGTAAGGTTAATACTATACTATGTTACCGAGCAAATAACCTAGTCGGTAAACCCTAAGGTTATCGCTATCGGTTAATGAAGGCAGAATGTCTACCGAGTGAAGTTTAGTATTTACCGAGTTGCAATCGAGTAATAACAGAATGCATTGAATGAATAAAAGCATTATTTAATGAAGGGAGCTGATGAGCTGGTTATGATTAAATAATTGGTATGTCGTGCATGAAGTTTGTTAAAGAATCTATGGTAAAGGAAAATCGGCAGGAAGATCTACAGCTCAGATTGAACCGCAACACCCTAGCACAAGTTCCAAGAAATGTATGCAAGTTCCAAGGTAGGGTAAAACATTTTTAGATGGAAGGATACATTGAACCTGGTCAAATTTTGAAGATCTGATGGCTATGATTGATCATGGGAAATGTGATCAAGGAGATTAAGCGGTTGACAAATTGTTTATAAATAAGGAATTGTTGGTAAACAAGGTATGCAGGCAAGTGTATGCACAGAGATGCAACATAGTGATTACCGAGCACAGAAGCTTGAAGACCTGTTTGAATAACAGAGTATAAAGCCCAGTAGATGGACAAGATAAGTCCTATTGTATTGAGCAAATAAGAATATGCTTTAGCATTTTTAGATGTGAAGTTGCAGATAGATTTTTATTACTGTTATTTTATAAAGTGAGAGAAAATCTCTTAACCGAGTGGACTTAATAGTTTTATTTGTAAAACCCTCTAGCAAGGTGACATTCTAATTGAGTGTTTGAAATCCTTTAACAAGGTCACTTCTAACAAGGTGAAGATCCTAACAGATCTGAGGGAAATCCCTTAACCGGGTCACATCTAGCAATGTGTTTGTAATCTTTAACAGGATTTTCTTTTAACCGAACATACTCTAGAAGAGTATATTTCTTAGTGGGTCCGAAATCCCATAGTGGTTTTTCCCTATTTGGGTTTCCACGTTAAATCTAGTGTTATGAGTGTTATGATGTTTATATGCTTTTGAGTTTGCATGTTTAGCAGTTTTGGTATATTATTGAAGTATATGTTACTGAGGTTGAATCTGTTGTTTTTATTGAAGGTTAAGTTTGTATGATTCACCCCCCCCCCCTCATCTTATTAGCTTGGCATCTGTACTTAACATTAAGTATCAGAACTATCACCTAGATGATGCCTTCTAAATTCAATTTTTGCACATCTTAGAAAACTCACTTTTTAGGGTGACTAAATTGCCACATGGGAGTTGTCACATACCTAAAATTACTCCTAACCCTTAGGTATACCCTTTGGGCTTTAGGAAACACCTTTAAACTACCCCTAGGAGTCCATTTAACCCTTTTTAAACCCATCTGAAGTTAATTTTCGGGTCAAACCTAAGTTGAGCACCCCAAAGATTCTCTACCCAAGAAAAATATAGAACCACATTAATTATTTGAAAAAGCTATGGTTAAAACAACTCCCTCCAAGAGACAATTCAAAAATCAAGACATAAATCAACACATGTGTCAAGTGACACAATAAAAATACTTTTACAAAATTACACATGAAATTTGTCTCTTGTTGGATTTATACAAATTAATAAATTCAATTTAACACACATGCAACATTTACTTTCACAAATAAAATACGATACATACGGGGTGTTGTCTCTCCAAATAGACAAACGCTGGTTTTATGAACGTACATAGGTCTAGGTTTGGTTCTCCATAATGTTTCCATGGTCACATGGATAATTTTCCTACGCATCTCAATTACACATTAGTAATTCCAAATAACCTCATATAATATAAAACACATGAATAATAATACACATCAAACACTCTGCATACAATTGACATTAACAAATCAATATCTCATATATCCCAATTTATCCACATAAGCCATTATCATAATCCTCATAATTTCATTCATTCATAAGATATGCATCATATTTCCAACACCATAATAAAGTTCTGCAAATCCAGATATAGCTGACATACGTTAGATCAAGATTATCCAATCAGTGGATCTTTTAGGATTTCAAATTCATAACACATCAAAATGTACACCACAAGGTAAAATGATTCTATAACTTGGTTCAATTACTTTTCTCACCAATCTATTTGTCTAACATAGCCCATCCTATTGAATTATAGCATTTATTAATAGGGTCAAACATGGTCAACTAAGTTAATCAAAGCTTGGTTGGGGAGGGCCTTACAACCTCCTCCCCTAGAGTTTGACTTACTCCTAGAAGTCGCATGAGTAGAATTACGAAGTAGGGACATAACACTTCCCACAATTTGGATAAGTTACTCAAAATCTTATCTTGCCTACTAGAAAGGTGAAATACCAAAATCAACTTATTATTGTAATTAACTTACTATCTTCACAAGGTTAAATTCTTAGTATTTTTATTACATTTCCCTTCGATCTCAGGTAGGTGTTTACAAGTTTTATCTTTCAACAACTTTCTATAATGTGCCATCCAAATCATATCAATAACACACGTCAACTCCCACAATCAAGGTTACATGTGTTAGTTTACTTATTACTTTCTAGGAGTCATACTTATTAAGGGTTCGTGTAAAATATGTTTATCCCACTGCAATTGTCATCCATGCTTGCCACTAAAGAGAATTGACGTCACAGTTTATTCTTAATGAATCTACTTATTTTACATCAAAGCACCTCATTAGGGTGATAATAAAATATTTGTTAAACCATCTTAGGTGCATAATTTCTTCCAACTTCCTTAGGTAATAAGGTCTAATCAAATTTAGGTTCTTCAAATCCACCCCTATATAGGGTAGTTTTCTACCACTAGGGATTACAATGTTTATATTTCTAGGCACCAAGGTTTAAGTTTCATAGGGTACATTATTCGCAATTTCCAAACATTAAGGTACATAACAATCCCATTCTAAGGAAGTGATGGAAATTATTAATACTTATTTTAGACATCATCCATGCAATCATCTCCATACACATGCCAAATTTACCAGTCGACAATTATCACTTTCACAATTCATTAGGTCTAGGTCACACTATTGTTATAAATCTTTCTCTTCCAAATTACTTGCAATTAATTTTACTTAGGAGGATATTCCTTCCTTTTTCTTAATTTGATAAAATATATTCTTTGTTAATTCTTTGTGCCTAATTTCACTCCTTATAGTATTCTCCCTTGACACACTATCAGTGGTTCAACAAACATGATAGCCATTTACACAAATCACATCACTAGGGCTAGCTATATCAACCATCAAAATGACCACTTGACACTTTAAAAGGTCAAAATAAAATAAAAATTACTTTTACCAAGTTCCTTCAAAAGAAGAAAAATGTCGGCAATTGAAAGATATTAAAACTAGAAACATGGCAAGTGCCATAGTTCCAATAAAAAAGAAACATAAATTTAGTGGTCCTCTCTTCATAAAAAAATAAATAAAGTAAATAAAGGAAATTACTAGCCCCTAGGTCACAATATACTTTTCAAAGAAAGTTGAAAATATTGACGAATCAAAACTTGAAACAAGATGACCATACTAGTCATACCCTAGGGAGTAACTGCAATACCTCCCCCAAGATCACATGTCTTGAGTGTGTTAGGAAGTGATTGTTAGACTCTTAAGGTTCTTAGATTCTTTATAATCCTTTATTGATTTATGAAATAAATTCTTATACGCAAGAGATTGCATTCATTTTTATAAATCATGTTCCATTTTAACCTTCACGTGCTTACTATTTCAAGCAACACTTTCCGATATAATCCACTATCTATATAGGGTTATTAACATCCTTAATTATATTCTAATAGGTGATTGCACTAACTCTACCATTCTCCATGCAGAAGGGTCTGATAGGTAAGCCCGATAGTAAGAAGGAACCAGATGGCAGTAAGGTTATGGTGGCAAACTAGGTGAAATATTATGACATAAATAAATCAGAGTTGCAAAAGAAAGAGAGCATTAGTCAGAGACAGTGTGTAGGTCTAAAGCAAGGGAAGAGAAATAAAGAGAATCAAGAGTTAGAGAATCCAATTGAGCTTCTAGAGGAGGTAAGGAAAAGGTTTGCAGATAAAAATAATGTTTGGATAAAAAATAAGCATGGAGTCTATATTCCAAATTATTTTTGATGTTCATGAGTTGCCTCTCATGGAAAATCTCTTTCTACCTGGGGTGTCTAATGCAGGAGCATCCCTAGTCTATGAGCAATCTTGCATCAACCAAAACTATTTCCTTTCAGTTTTGTTCTTGTTCAGTTCAGTATTGCAGTTTGTGTAATCTTTCAGTGTGTTTTGGTAGTTGGTTATTTTTCATTGCAGATCAAATATTCAGTTTCAAAGCTTGTTTTTGTTCATTATTCCAAATTTTAGTTCATTTGGATTCTTTTCCGGCAAGTTATTGCTTTCGGATTAGCTATTCTTGGTTCCCAGAGCAATTTTTGAGCTTAATGGCGAGTTGGTGATTTCTTCTTGTGCAGAGCAATTTCTTGGCTTGTGAATCTATTTAGTGCCTTGCTCGATGTTCTTGAGTCCTTGGCCAACCTTCTGTTCGATCCATGCTTCTTGGTTGTTCTTTTCTGAAGGATTTTCCTTTCATTCTTGGGGTCGACCTATATTTTGCACATATGATTTTCCTTTCTTGGTAAACATAACCTATTGTGGCCAACCCAGATGTGTTTCGAAGGGTATATATATTGTTATATGTGATCCTTAGGAAGTAGTTCGAAGGTTATGAGTATCTTGTTTCTGGAATTGTTATTTGGATGCCTCTTGGAGGTTTCAGATGGATTGTAATCTGTCATATAGTTTAAAATAGGGCATGTTAGCCTGCATATAACCGAATGATTACTAGATGCTCTTTGATGATAATATGATGATGTGGATACCTGATTTTACATTTTATCTATGTTTTGTTGATGCTTCTGTTGTGTTACTCTTGTTGCATGATCTGGTCATTTTTCTTTTAGAACCCACCGGATTATGGTTGCATCAGTTTTTTAAAAGGAAATCTATTTTTCTTGATTTTCCAACTTTTTGAATGTTGTGAGCATGTCTTCATTTCATGGAGATAAGTTTTATCACCTCCATTCTATGAGGATTCAATTCATATGTCTTCTTACCAACCATACCAAACTAAACAAATTGTTTCTCTGATCCAAAACAGCCATGCTACAACAAGCTATCCACATTCTTCATCTATTCGCCACTCACCCACTCTTGTTTAATCATTATGGCAACCTTTACATACTCTCAATCAGCCTAAAAATGCCCTATTTGTGCCAAACCAACAATTCCACTTTCCTAATCAGCTTCAAAAGGTAGATAACATGGAGTTGAGTGACATCAAAAAGATATTGTTGGGCTTCAATGAGTAGTTGGAGGAGATCAAAAGGAAGCAAGAAATAAATGTGCAACAAGAAGAGGTTGTTTTTCAAGCCCATCTTCACAAGCAATAATTGGAGGCACAAGTAAGGTATGAGAAATAGAAAATGAAGCCAATGTTTGCTCAAGTCCAAAAGGTAGAAACCCATTTAGCACTTTCCTTTCCAAACCCATTCTTTGGAGAAAGGGTTCCTCAGTTTAACACACTAAGCTTTAAACATGATGAGCCTTCATTTGAAGAGAAATCAGTTTTGTTACATTTGAGTGATGACTGCAATCAATTGGAGTAATAAGATATAGAGCAAGAAAATGATGCTCAGTATGAAGTCTTGGTTGGTTCATCTGAAGATCTTCTATACTTTGTTGAAGATGAGGAAGATATATCAACACCTATGCTAGTAGATGAGTTGGAGCAGTGAGATGACAAGAAAGGAAGAGGTAATGAAAACAAAAGTTTCACATTTTTACTTGATGAGCTTCCTTCTTTCATTGATAAGGATGAGGAAAACATGCTAATATCAACATCAGGATAGAAGATACAAGTGATTATGAAAATGTATTGATCTATGAGGAAGGAAATGAAGATAGTTTTGTTTCCAAAAATGAAAAGTTTGATAAATGCAAACTTGCAAAAGTAGAGAAAGACATTAAGAAATAACCTATTGTTCAAAGGGAAGACCATATTGTTTCTTCAAACCTTCAAGAGGGCTTCCATAAAGAGAAGATGTGTGCCATCAAGTAGAAAAGCAAAGAGGAGCTTGAAGAAGAACTCTTTTGGGATGAGCTAGAAATATTTAGTTCAAAACTTGATGCTATGTTAGCATCTCCCATGTCATAAATTTGTGAACAACAAGATGGAGTAAAGAAAGAAACCATGTTTCTACTTGAATCACATGAACTAAGTGATTCCAATCATAAAAATGATGGAGAAGTAATCTACAAGAAAGAGACCAACAATACAATTTCAAGTTTTGTTCATACCAAGGGTTGTCCTATCAGGCATTTAGCTTGGTTGGGAGCCAATAAGTCGTCAAAAGTCATGCTTGCACCCAAGCATGAGGCTGCAGTAGTTAAAGATCATAAATATGTCACTTAGCCATTCCAAGACAACAATGTTTATGTTCAAGATGGTGAGGTAAGTGAGTTTGTGTATAGTCTCCAAGAAGTATTGTAGCTATTTGTCGTGGTTATATTCATGCTTCATCTCTATATAGCTGCCCAAAGACATGTAAAGCATTGCAAATTGGGAAGAAAAGGAGCTATTTCAAGGTACCTATCAATGGTTTTGTTTCAGTGATTTTGCTTTTTTGGATAGTTTAGGTTAGGATTGGTTTCCATTCCAATAAGTGTTGTTGCACATAGATTAGATGCAATTTTCATTTCCCCAACTGTTGTTGTGCACAATTAGTCAGTTGTTTATGAGTTTAGTAGGTGAATAAAAGGTGTTCTTTCTATTTTCTGCTTATAATTCAATCAAGTAGATATGAATCTTTCAAAATAGTGAGTTTGTTAATCTCTATCTTAAACAATACATGTCTACTTAATGGGATTATAAGAAGTTTCAATAGTGTCATAGTGAATTACAACAATGTAGAAAGAAGTATTTCTCAATTTTTGTCAAGTCGAAATGACTTTGTGCCTAATGTACAAGTTCAAGAAACTAGTCTATGATGCTTAGTAGGCAAGCATTTAGCATAAATCACCAAAAATGTTACCCAATTTTGCCTCCAGCTCAATCAAGTAGAGCTGGAGGAGAATTTGCCTTGAAAAATGAAAGGTACATATCTGTTATGCTAAGTGTTTGTACAAGAGATTATATCAAATGAACTTTAGATCTATTATGCAAATGATTTACAACAAAAAATTATACAAATTTTGCATCAAAAGTTTATTTTCTTTATTCATGAATTTCAATTGTACAAGTTCCCACACAAGCCATGGGAATGACTAAATCTATACATTATGAAAAGGAAATAAACGTTTATAGAAAAGACATATAGAAAGAGGAGGGGATCCATCATTTCTTCGAATGATGAATCGCTAGTTGAATGCTAGCATCTTTAAGCTTCCCAACTCCAGAAGTGTCTTTACTATCTAGGGTTGCCTACAGGAAAAGGGAAAATATGGTTAGAGCTTAGGGATCCTCATCAATCCATATAAAAAGTTAGCAAATGCATATTTAACTCTCATGATGTACCTATTCAGCTATGTAATCATTACGTGAATAAGAAAGGAAACTAGAAAACAAGTCAAGAATTCATTGTTTTTATCTAATGTGTTTGTTCTCTGTGTAGGTACAATTTTCATGTTCACTATGGGATACTTTATATTTGAACAAATATGTCAAATATAACAATATGTGGAGTAAAATGAGGTTCCCACAATGGTTGAGCCCAACATGCTTTTATGTCACTATTGCTTCATAAGTAGGAACTCATCATTCACAACAGTGAGCCAATGGGATGACCATTATAGATAACAAGAATGTGCCCAATGTAACTATATTGATATAAGGAAAACCATACAATGATAGTTTCAAATTGCAGTGATATAGATAATGATAAACAATGAACACCGATTGATCAGAAAAAAGACTCTAAGTAACAAGTGAAGATCATAGTGCAACCCCAACCATAAAGAGCTTTGACAATAAAAAACCAGTATGCAATGAACAATCATGGATGGGGACAATATTTTTTGGGGGGGGGGCATAGACCAATGGCATAATAAGTCTTATGATGGAGTAGTTTTTCATGAGCCTAACATACCATGTATAAAAGAGTCATGATAACTTATTGACCAAATGATCAAGTGAGATTGTGTAAAGAAAATCCTTTTCAAGGAATTTTCACAAGTTCAATAATTATGGCAGATCTGTAGAGCAATGCAGAGATCAGTCATGACCAAACTTAAGATCTTTTATGATGCAGGAGCATCCCTGATTCACAACAATCTTGCATCAACCAAAAACAAATTCCTTTATGTTTTGCTTTTTGTTTGTAGTTTCATTTTTCCTTTCTCTGTTTCCCATTTTTGGCTCACTGGATCCTGTCGAGTTGGATTCTACTTGAATACTTGATCATCTTTCTTGATTGAGACCTATTTTTGTGATCTACCGGAACCCATTCCAAAGCTTGCAGAGCCTTGGGCATTGATCTCAATGTTCCTTGGCGTGTGGTCGACCTTTTCCCGCAATCTACATTTCATCCTTTGGATTTTTTGGAGGAATCTCTTGGCAGAGGCCGACCTTTTCTATTTTCATGTTAGACCTTGTTCTTTGGGTTTTGATCCCTTTTGGGCTGACAGGATCCTTTGGATTGATATATATTTGTAATTATGCATTAGAATGTAATCAATTTAGAATCAATCAGAGAATAAGATAGCTAAATTGTACATAGAAGATAGACCTTTCGATTCAAGGTCTCGGTTGTGACCTATTCTACCAGGCCCAAGAGTTGATATGTTGTAACCTGGTTGTAACCGATTCGATGTAATTAAATTTCATGCAGTAAAATAACCCATTCTGCATTGCCTCCATCATATATGTGTATTTTTGTTGTGTTTACTCTTGCTGACCGGTCCGGATTGATCTCTTTGAGGTCCCTCCTTACCAGTGACTGCTTCATTTTAGCACCAGTCTTTGGCATCAAAACACAAAGGTTTTATCACAGTGGGTGGACTTTAGATCCATTATACAATGAGAATCAGTTAACATTAGTTTTGTTTGTTGTCAAATTAGTGTACTAAAGACAATAAGCTTTTGCAATCTTGTTAAGGGATCAAATGAAAAAGATGTTATGAAAGAAAGCAACTCATGAAAGTCATAATAGTGATGAAGCTATGGTCAGCTGAATAAGGAGCCTTCAAACTATGATAAAGACTGTTCACTCATAATCACGAGCACATAATAAAGACTTGCTTAGCTAAACCAAAAGAATAAAGAGTGTAGTAAGAATTGTTGCACCTAATGATGATGTCATAGTCGCAATAATAAGAAGATGAATCAAGGTGAATTTGAAACAAGGGGTTTGGATTCAAGAAGTGTGAGTGCTTCAATGTATGATTTGAAATAGAAAACCCTTGGGTTAAAGACAATGATAGAGAAGTCTGTGGTATTCCAAAGAAGTACAATAATTCCATGAACACTAAAATGAAGCACAATCAGAGGGGATTCTCAAATCTTTTAGAACATCAAATTGCCATCATAATATGAATATAGAAAATGATGTACAGTCTAGATCAATAACGACTACAATAATACAAAGTGACAGTGATTACATGACATCCTAAATACTTGTCATAGTTACAACCAAGGTATGATAAATCCATCAAAAGCAAGATGTAAGAATCACAGCTTGGCTAGAGGCTATAAGACTATGTGTTATTCTTTCAAGCCTAAGAATTCAATGCATAGCATAGTACGAAAAAAAAATACACAGAGATGAGATCATATTTTTGTTGTAATGGCCCAGTAATTTAGCTCAAGTTGTTGAAATAGAAACATAGAGAGAGTAGCAATGGGGTGAACTCACAATAATGGTTCCCACTTTTTTGCCAACTTTGACACTGAGATGAACGTTTTAAAAATAATCTTCACTTTCCAACACCTATAACTTTTAAACCATTAAGAATTTTAAGATGATGTAAATTAGTGATTTGTAACATCTTGTCTCCAGATTCTAAATATATTTTTTCAATATTTTTTGAAGAAAATTGTTTTTTATTTTTCCATCTCCCTTGAAAAGTAGTTTTTTTAATAGCAATCAACATTTTTAAGAGTGATTTGCCTCCCGAAACACATAATTTTTTTTCTATAAATGATAAAAACTCAATTCTTTTGAATTTTGGTTTGTAACATCAATATCCGGGGCATGGAGTTGGTTTGATAGTGATATGTTGAATATTTTTCATTTTATTAAGTTTTGAAGTCTGACTAATTATAATTTAGACATAGGTGTACGTTTGAAAACATAACTTGTTCTATATATATCGAAATTCAATTTTTTTTTTGGTTAGAAAGAAGACATCAATATGTAGGGCATAGATATTTTTCATATTTTTTTTGATTTTGTTTACTATTTTTCCCAATGCATTGAACAAAGAAGTTCATGTTCGCTGAAAAAACAATATTTCATCAAATTTAAAAAACAAGATCATAATAAACTCACAATGTAATAAAATTATAGTTGTTGGAAATCTTTCTTTGAGCACTACCATCCTACATTTTGGGTTGTCAAGATCGTTTCCATTTTAGCCTTGAAACAAAGGTTTGAAGGCCAAAATTCTATAGAAATTTGTAGAAAGTTTCAAAGAAGTGCAAAAAGGGGGATTCAAATGAGGGGGGTTCAAACAAACCCCCCTACATACCTTTGAACAAAGGGGAGTTTGAGTGAAGGGGGGTTCCAGTGAGGTGGGGGGTTCACTCGAACCCCAAAGGGTAGTTCACTTGAATACCCTTCAAAAAAAATTTCCCACCATTGTGTTTTTCCTTCGTGGGTGAAAGTGGGAACTATTATTGTGAACTCACCCAATGTTACTCATGTTTTTACCAGTCATGAAGCAATCTGAAACCGAGTTGTTTTGTATGAAGAAAAGATTACTTGTGGCGACATGAGTACTGACAAGTCTTTGCCAAAGAAAATCTCCAAAAAAAACCCTATAGATATCCAAGAGTGGAGGCAACAAGGAGCAGTGACAGAGAGAATTGAAAATACATCAAATGCAAATGAATCTCCTTGCTTCTATTTAGGGTTTTATTGACCCTAAGTGTTTGATGACTTAGGCTTTTGTCTTAGTTTTATTTCATCCTCTTTACATTGAGTTCCCTTTATGCATTTATTCTTAAATTTGAAAATGGCAAGTATATAGGGAGGTTGAAACAGTTGGCAAACATGTGGAGGGTATATAGGGATTGTTTTGGAGTTAGTTTGGGGAGATTAATGTATTTTTGAAAGACTTTATGATGGAAGTGGTCAAGGTTTATCTTTTCTTCATTTTGGAGTCTTTTGGGAGGCTTAAAAATAGGATTATTTGTTGCATTCGACCAAGGAAGTTTGAGTTCCTATTTTCATGCAACTGTCTTGAAAAAGCATAAGTATTGTTCAAACTTCATTTTGGAAGCTAGTTCTTGCTATTCATTTCATGCTACTTATAATTTTAGAGAGTTCTTTGGTAGAAGTGGTAGAAGTGATAAGTTTGTAACTCATTTTCAGAGATTAATACAACATTGTAACACCTTTTTATCAGTAATAAGTTGTTTATACCTTCTCATTTTTATGATATTGTATGCTTAATGTTGATGTAGTTTCATGTGATGTCTCTTATCCTTGTAATTGTATCTCACATTGGTATCTTTATACAGGAATACATACATATTTGCAGGTTTTGAGTTGTGCCAGTTATAAAATCAGTCTTAAGTTGTGAGAAAAAGTCGTTCTCCTATCAGGATTGTGATTATTTAGCCTTCTTATAATTGTTGATGCAAAGATTATGAATCACTAAGTTGTGCAAGAAAACCTTTTTTTTATTGGTTTTATTGTGTGTAATTCAGTTGTGTAAGTCTCAAATTATTAGTTGGTGCATAACTTTAGGTTTAGAGTTTCAATTTCATGTTTTCCTTCTTAGCTTTTCTTTTGAAAAAAATAGTTTTGAGTAGTTTTTAGGTGAAGTATCAAGAGGAAGTCGACCTTCTCCGGAGGTTTATTCTCACTATAGGCTACCCACAACCTGAAAATGTTCCCATGTATCACTAGATTGCTGAGTTTACTCAGCAAGGTGTAAATCTAGGTGATAACAAGCTCAGTTCTTCATTTTATGCTATTATCATTCTATGTGTTGCCATATTTGGTATAATAAGTATTAGAATTATTTCCACATGACTAATAATACTCCTTATTGATTATAATTCTTGTAACTAGTTGAATACACCTTAGAATTGAGAGGGGTGTGAATTAGTCCAAACCTAATACTTAAACTTTACTACTCAATCCAAAAGCTCTTTAACCATATTCTTATCAACAAAAACAAAAAATATAACAATGAAACACCATACACAAGAGAACACCATATTTATGTGGAAAAACTAGATAGAGAAAAACCACCGTGAGAGTCAACTCACAAATTATGAAATGATAACAATATAATTTTAGGCTCATTGCCAAGGAAGCACATTTATTCCTGAAGGACTTGCAGGCTAGAGTGCACAACCATAGGGAAAGATACAAAGTTTGCAATTTGAAGATCACTTCTCCAAAGTAGGTAACAATGAATATATGAATCAACAAGTAGGCCTTCAACAATACTACCTCCAACAATCTCCAAACATGAAGTTGTCCTTGAATCTCTATCTCAAGTGACTGATTCCACAACAAACACCACACATTGACTTTGTCACAACTGACTTCTACAAATATTATGGACATGTAGGTGCAACATACATATTGATCCACATACACATCTACACACACACACTCACTAACTCACACCCTCGACATCAACTTCATCTTCTATATATACCATCTTCTTCATTGCAAACATCAATTAGATCGGCCAAAACTAAGGATAAGCATAGGTCCTATTAAATCAGCTACCAAAACATAATTGTGGCAAAAGTAGTCCAATCCAGGAGATAGAGAGGAACTAAAACATATTAACACTTCTTTCCAAGTAGGTAGGAACAATTCACACACCATCAATCAACCTTCAAAGGTTGGCAACAAGGTAACATGTAGATACAACAAATAGCATGCCACAAGTCAGCCTAAAACATAACTTCCACATTAATAAGTCTAATAAGGACCACACATGTCAAGGTAGGACCCAAAATTAATGTAACACAAACTTTTAGGCAAGAAAAGACATCCAATGATTCACCGCATGCCAAGGAACAACACTAGTCAGCTTGACCAAAGTAGTTACCCTGAAACTTAGATTCCAATCACTATGCGCCATCAAATAGACCTTCTAGAAATATGTAGAGTAAACTAGGATTTTCCATGAACATCCAACAATATTATCAAACTCTTCATTCACTTCATATCAAGATCATACTGGTACAACACAAGCGATACTAAACTCTTCATTTTAGAAGGCCAATCAAACACAAAACACAATATCATTACTTTCAACTGCAACACCATCTAATAATTGAACAAGGACACGAAATAAATGTTATAAACATGGCTTCTAAGCCACAACACTAGAAAAATAATGTAGAGAATTTTTCAAACCACTTTTGACAAAGAACTAGACTAACAACCAACAACAATTACTAACCACATCAGATGCAACACCAAGGACCTAAAAAGATACCTGAGTGAAATTTCCACAAAGAATAGAAATTATATCCAAGTCCATAAGACCATATTTTCAAATGTGGAGGAAGGCAGAGCATTCTTCTAGGCACATATCAATACATCTTATACCAATTTGCTCCCTCAGGTTTCTAGGGACCAAAATGTCCAAAAAAATCACCTTCTCATTCTGTACAATATCTTCATTATACTATCATGCATCTAATCATCATCTTAATATCTCAACCTATATGAAAATCATCAAAATTATCAATAATGTCAATACAACCAACTTAGTACAAACATCAAACACCAAGGAGTGGACATCCACAAACCATCTAGAACTAATATCCATCTAATCCTCTCATCAACCTCTTCATACCAATTAAGAAAATCATGACAACATCATACAAATAGTAGACCATGTAATCTCATAATCACATCCTCAATTATCTAATCAATCATACATGTAGAGATACTCATGTCAGTCATAATGTTACCACCGATATACACTTTCTCAACAATCGTAACAATACTTTAATCAACCAATCATCTCAACAATGACCACAACAATTCAAGACAATATATATTATCAAACATTAGGTTGACATAAATTCCAATACATATTGTCAATAATATCCCCATTTTTCATTGATGGCAACACACATGTTCCAACACAAGAGTTACAACCGATTGTGACACCTTGACCCTTTTGTCAATGGGGACTCAATCTTGTGGGTAAGATATTCCCTCAATCTTTTAATGGCCATAAATTTATTAATACTACTATTGAGCACTTCACCAAATGGATTGAGGTTGTTCCCTTACACAAGTCATCGATAAGAAAATCACCATATTCATCCCTACTATCTCCATCATCACAAATAATGGGCATCCATTCAAAAATTAGAATGTTCATGAACTTTGTGATAAGTTTCACATTTAACACCATTTCTCCACCCCATGTTATCCCCAAGGCAATGGTCAATCTAAGACGTCTTAAAAAATTATTTTTAAAATCCTTAAGAAGACAATCAATAACGTTGTTCGAGATTGGCATATACAACTTGATCTTGCCTTGTGTGCCTACCGTACAAGCATACACACTCCCACTAGAGCCACACCATATTCACTATCTATGGATCCGAAGCTATCTTACCCATTGAGGTTGAGTTACTATCCTTGTAATTCTCCTTGCACAATATTTTGAATGATGAAGACTATTGAGTCTCTTGCCTTTAGGATCTTGAGTTATTGGATGAGCACTGACAACATTCCTTCAATCACCTTAGAGCATATTAATAACACGTGTCATAGTTATGATAAAAAATTTAAACCTCAAATACTTGAGGTAGGCAATTTGGTTCTCAAAGAAAATCCTAGAAATTAGTAGGATCGTGAGAAGAAGAGAAAATTTGAACCGAACTAGATAGGTCATAATGGTGTTACTACAATGTATGGCTTTAGAGCATATCAACTATCTACTCCTAAAGGTGAACCATTGGAGGATCCTATCAACAACATGCACCTTCACAAGTTCTATGCTTAGCCCTTTAGAGAATCCCTTAAATATAAAATAAATTATCAAACACTATTTTTTTTAATTAGAAAAAGTAAAGAGAAATAATTCATCCTTTGGTGAAAATAACTTCAGTGGTGCCTTGGGAAAGTACCATGGTGAAAACTAGGCAATTGATGCCATGTGTAGGGACTTCACTCCTCTCTCCTTTAGGATTATTCACAACTCTTCCACCTCACAAATCCTTCATATTATAATGAATCCCTTACCCACCATGACTTGTTATTGTTCTATTATCCTTCTAGAGTCTTGTCCATTTGTCCATAATGAACCTTCTGTCATCCTTTCTTCACCCATAATAATCTAGTCCTATCTCTAACTGGGGGAATATCCTCAACCTATTGATGGAATTCGAACCCTTGCGCCACATGTTATGAGGAATTTTTATTTTCTATCTTCCTTCTCACACTCACAATCCACGATAAAATTCCACTTGTATTGCCAATCCACAATAAGTTTTTTGACTTTCTTCATAATAATGCATCTGTTTTGTGGATTGAGATACTTTAGATGAATATATGTAGCATTGTTCTTTAACCAAATCAATATTTTGACCAAGACCAAAGGCTTAGCATGTGTAATGAGCCTATGTCCCTATGCACTATCTTTGCTTCATCAAGACACTGTCAAAATATGACTAGACCAAACTATGGAAAGAAACATTTGTGGCATAAGGATTTCATTGACTGTTGGTTTAGGCTTTTTCTTTTCTTTTAATTTTATCTTTTATGACATGCTTCCTATGATACTCAAGGATGTCTATAAACTAAAGCGGCCAGGATGGGGCATGCTAACTTGATTGCTGCTTGTGGATTTATCTTTAGTAAAACTATCTTGCTCATCCTAGGACATGATTGTTTATGATCATCAAGGACCTATGATACTGTGAACTAGAGAATACCTTGTTTGCAAGTGTCTTCTCTCCATGCAAATGGTATGTGGATCATTTGGGTCTAAATAATATCTAGATAGTCACAACCACTTGCCATAATAAGCTCAATGATGATATAGCACTATATTAAGCACAAGATTACATCAATCTCATCATTTATATCCCTTCATCCACTCCCATCCATAACTACTTCTATGGACAACAATTTATCATCTCCTTATCCATTTTCTTCTAACCTTATCCCCTCGTCTTCCTTTTGAGAGCACACATGTGTTCTTCTAACCCATATGTCCTCTCAAGGGAACACCATCCTTTCTTATCCTTCCTATGACTGGGGCATCATGCTTCTAGCCCTTATCCCTTTCTTGTTCACTATGTTTTAATCTTCTTTGAAACAATGCGATAAAATCCATTGTCTCAAATAGGGGCATAATGTAGACACCTAAAATTGTCCTTTAATTAAATAAATATTTATTATTTATTTAATTAAATTTTATCCTAATACCTTCTATTAGTTAAATAATTATTTATTTATTTAATTAATTCACTAATCTTCTTCTTTCTAAAATTAAATAAATAATTATTTATTTAGATCCCACCTCTTCTCCTAAATTAGATAAATACTTTATTTATTTAATAATTAACTCATTTACCTTTTCCTGTTTAATCCTAGCCCTCCAACTTGTTCACATGGATCATAATCTAAATTTGTAGGCATGTGACAAGTGTCAATTATCTCTTCATTCATTTTGTGTTTTCTCCAAAGTCAACCCACGACTTAATCAAGTATGCCTCCATTTCAAATTTAACCTCTTAATCCTATTCACCCTTATCCTTTTAATTTCATCTCGTATCTTTACCCACCCTCAAATCCTATTGAGCCTCTTATATCTATGTGATCATGATCATTCATCTTTAACCTCTTAATCTAAACCCTTGATTCTCTTTGAGATTTCTATAAAAGAGGATTCTTTCTTCCATTTTCATGAATAACATCTATAAGAAATCATACCTACATTCTATCAAAATCATCACAACCACATCCATTCTTCCTTGAGCTCTTGTGCAAGTGTAACACAAATCTAAGAGCACCATATTCAATGCAAGATCATGGAGGATAGGATAAAAATGGAGACAAGCCTACTAGACATGTGAAAGGTATGATTTGTTTGATTCTTTAGTATTTGCATGTTTGATAAATTATTTATTGATTTTGTGTTGAATTAGCTTGTAGATCTAGGGTTTAGTGGTTGGATCTCTTTAGAGTTTACAAATAGGTTCAAATTCAGCATAAATATTAGCCACAATTGATGACACTAGTTATATATTCTAATAAACAATGTATAAGGAGTAAGTCTATTTACTTAGGAATATATATAAATACACTTCTTTGTAAAAAAAATTACCTATGAAAATTTTAGTCCCTAAATTTATAATCCCATTTAAAATAATTTTGTAAACCTAGTATACCATAGAATAATAATATTATATATGAGACAAAAAGAGTCCCAATAGCCAATTGAAGTTATTCCTACTCGAGTGATCATAAAAGGAAATTTTAACAAGTGTAATGATTCACAAGAACCCATCTCTCATGATAATGAATGGTCCACTTAGCACTCATTGCATCTAGGTGAAGCATTGGGCCTTCCTTGGAGGTCACCTATCCTAATACTACTCCAACTTGAGTGTGCTTAACCGCGAAGTTTCCTCCAAGGTTAAGTCCACTTATCTTGCAACCCCATTTGCAAAACCTTTAACAAGTGTTATGCATTGTAATGCCCACCAAGAATACCCTAGAGAAACTAACTATCCAACTAGAAACTTAGAGATACTTTTTTTAATTCTTACAACACACACATATTAACTTCAATAACATTCATTAAACTATTATGAACACATAAAATTAAGTGCACAAGTGAAAATAATCTATAACATTTAAGTTTCCATTCCCCAGGGAAACTTAACGACATTACTTAAATGCAAATAAGTAAACACATGTGCAACATTAATTAAAATTAAAATATGATTTTCCCCTACTTAAACTAATGACCATTAAATTTTCTATAACATAGGAAAGTAACCTTTTACTCATTGCATACTTAAGCATAGTTTACAACATATTTAACATTGGACTAACACATTAAGTTCATTTTAATGCCCAAACATCAAATGTTCCTAAGTTAATAATCCTAATACGTGAAAGATTATTCATTCATTATTAAAACACAGCTGATACCTTTTTTATATAATAAATCACATAAATCATAATTACATTTCTTTAAGCATCTCATACAAAGTTACATTACAATCATACATTATCCTTTACAACTAGAATATCATGTTTCTCCAATTATATGAATAAATCCAAATTACATTGCAATGATATTTCCTAAACATAAAGAATATATAACATCTGCTCCATGAATCCATAACACAAGAGCTTAAAATTTTTAGAAGCATCCAATACGCACATGAACAAATGATGAATAAAATCCCAATGGAAGAAGACATCAAACCACCCGACCATGTGGAACCAAAAAGTTCCACCCCTTGTGCTACAGAGAATGACATAAGGCCCCACACACATACTAGACCTAGGTTGACACCTATGCAACCATGGAAACATAAACATACACATAGACATTAACATACTAAAATACTTAAGAACATAAGACATAGGCTTAATCCCAAAACATAAACTTACTAGAGGCCTCAAAAAACACAAAGGCTAAGGTCCTAGGACACACATAGGGGAAAGTGTGATCACATTCCATCAATAAGGGTTTCCCTGGCAGTCTCTCTCTAGACCTTGGCACCCAAGTGACACCCATGCTAAATCAACTCAAATTTTGTGAGGACAAGGGAGTACAGTCATGCTGACAAGTCCTTCACTAACTCATCCTAAGCCTGAAATAGCACTCAAGGCCATGAGTGGGGCACACAATTATCTTGTTAATGTGAAAACCACCCAACCCCTGAATTCATTAATTAAAATTATCACTAGGTTAAAGAAACTTCCAATGAGATTTCCTGGTAGCCACTTAGGGGCCCCGAAACCCTCTTGGAAGCCACTCCCCCCTAACATGCTCTTAAAACCTAGGAATCAACAAAACATAAAGATCTCATAAAATCCACATTGAACTTATCACATAGGTTCCAAATCAAAATATGAATCACAACGTAAATCTGAATCGTAACTCAATTCCAATTCCAATCCCAATTTCATCTCAACATAACCATAATGAAAAACCATCAAGCCTTAGTAAATGAACACTTGTAAAAAGGTAGGAAATTACTCAAATACAACACAATCAGACAATTCAATCACTAAAAGGAGACACAACGAAAAGTCAAATACCTTATACAACCCTTTGGTTTGACTTAGCATGACATAGACTTCAAAAATTAAGCCAAAATGGAAAAACCACAGAATGGCACATTTGTTAATTCTTTAAGTGCATTTGTTGATTCTTTTAGTGCTTTTACCACCTTAACAAGCACATTTGCACATTCTTTTAGCACATACAAGACACAAAATTGCGCATTTGTGACACAGAGTTGCGCATTTGAGACACAAAATTGTGCATATGTTAAATACTATGGTGCATACATAGCTTATTTTAGCGCATATGCTTATTGTTTTGGTGCATATGTAACAAAGTGTAAAATACGATACAAAAAGACTTAAAACCACTAAACAAACTCTAGAAAGGCTTAAAGTGCAAAATCCAACATCGAACCAATTAAAAAGAGGGTGATTACTATCCAGATAAGTAATTTAACAAACATGAAATCAAAATTTGAATCTACAAGACACTAGTTATCAAAACAAATTCAAAAAGGAAATAAGAAAGAAACACTCTATTCATCAAATCATCGAAATGCAAAACCAAGACCCAAAAGTTTTTACAAATACTTAAGAAAGATCATTCATACACACAACAAACAATCTTTATACAAATTTGAAGCAAAATGCACAAATACAGGAAGATAAAAAGATCTGCCAACCTGGATTAAGGAATGATTGGTTAAAGAACTTGAGAAGGTGACGTTCTCTTGATCAGACCTTCATACAAATGATCCACAAACAACAAACCAAGCTTCCTCCAGTGCATACACAACCACCAAACAATCCAAGCAAATTCCTCAATGCCACACCCAAGCACACACAAGGAAAACTTTTTCAATCCAAGATCAAGAAAACAACCTTTGAATCCAACATGTAGACCTTCAATACATCATTTCACAATTTCTTCTTTCAAAAACTAGAGCTTCAAAAACTATTCTCATTAAAAATTATTTGTAAAAACTTCATAAACTTCCCCTAAAAGACCAAAAATATATATGCAAGACTCAAAATGCCATCATTTCCTCTCACACCGGAAAATCAAAATGACAACTTTCATTCGAACACACAATCAACCCAATCAATAATTAAAATAAAAAGATAATAATAATTGTTAATTACAACTCCCCAATAAATCATAAAAATGCCAATAAATAATTAAATTCATAAATATACATAGATAATTCAATAACATAATTTCCATAAAGCAACTTTAATATAATATTATATGCCCACAATAAAAATATATTTATATATGTGTAAAGCAGAAAAATCGAACCCTAGTTGTTCTCCCCTCCCCAACTCCAAGGAGAGAGAAGGGAGGTCACTAGGGTTGATGGTTTTCACTTAGGAGAGACTTTACATTCAAAAGAGGGGTTGAAACCCACAAGATCCAATCCCACGCAATGCAGGATTGGATTTTAAATGAGTTTCAAGGGTTGTGACATCAAGGATACCCTCTTTTGTAAAGAATATAGATAGAATGATTGAACTAGGAATGTATGTAGAAGCAAGAAAGATTCACTTGTAAACAGAGGTAGGGATATGGGATGAGGCTGCGGACCTGGAATTAGCAGTAAAATGTCGAGACAATGTTGTTCTGCAAATTTGAGCGAAAGTTGACGGGACGATGGCGCCCGGCGTGCACACGGTCCTCCAAAAAATCCGCGAAACGAAGGTGGGTCTGTTCGTCTCTGCACAAGGATTCTAGATCTTCAATTACAGCCGCGTACCTGCAACCTACACATAGAAAAGAGAGGATGATTGGGGGGTTAGGGATTAGGGGTTTGCCTTTAGGTCAAACCCCGGTTTTGGAATTAACCAAGAAATGAGAATGTTGTAAGTGTAAATGTTTGTAATGTAAACAAGTACTGATACCTTGTTGTAAGAATGTTTGTATTCTTACATGCGAAGGTGTAATGTATGTAGTATGTTGTATGTTGTATGTGATCTCCTCTTCAATGGTTGAATCCTTGTCTTGAATGCAACACCTAGCCTTGAATGGAGGCCTAGAATGCTCAATTGCTTGAAGGAATGCTTGAATGCTTGAATGTTTGAATGTTTGAATATTGCTTCCGCGTCTTTGGACACATATGTCCTCCCCCTTTTTTGAGAGGGGAAATGTAGTTTATATACTTGTCAATTAGGGTTGATAGACTGACTTTTTCGACCTTGGGCCGACCAGGAAACATTATTTCCCAATTTGCAAACTTAAAGACCCGATGCCCAAAAGAGACCGGGCCTAAAATAGGGCCAGGGACCAGGGCGCTGAGCGCCATGGTCCCACCTCCCGGGGCAGTAGGGTGCAAGGAGGGATCATGCCAAGGTGCAGAAAAATGCAGTTTTTGATGTCACAAGTAGGTTTCGGGGTCTCCATTCAGGTTCAACATTGCGCCACCATCGTGAAGACCCAAATGCAGTCAAAATTGCAAGTGTTGCAATTTTAGGATGCTACATTTAGCCCCCACTTTAGCGGGAGTATAAGCGTACGCTCATACTTTCGGTAAAGTACAAGGAAACAACATTGAAAAACTTTCACCACGTCAAGGACGCAAGATACACCAAGCCCCCAGTGGACTAAGGATCTTACGACTTCGATTGACAAAGTAAAAGGGAAGATCACGAGGGAGAACCATGACTGTCAGTAGTAAGGTTCCCTCACTATGAGTCATGCAAGAAAGATATCAAAAATTTTCAAGGCAAAGCTAAATTTGCCAAGAAACTTTCAAGTATCTTGAAGAGATATGAACGGGGTGTATGCCCCCCTACGTTAAAGCGATCGTACACACCTCACCGGGGGTTATTTCTTTAAGGTAGTGATACATATAAGAAATGAGAAAGGAGCACGTTACCACAAGGATTTAGCCCCCAAGTGTGAGATAAGCCCAAGGATAATAGACACAAAACACAAAGCACAAGGTGACTTCGCTTTCCTCGGGGTCAGTATGTTGTATGATAATTCATGTATATCATATGTATGTATGCATAATTGTTCTTCATTCCCCAATCAAGGAAGGTCACCTAGAAGAAGGGAACACATGTGTCTTTTGAGTCAACATGAGAGAGACCAAAAGAGATCTCAATGCTTTGCATCGTCCTCAAGTAGACAATACTAAGGACAACAAATAGAAGAATGAGAATAACACATAAAAGAAGTAACAAAAGAGATCAAGAGAGGAGGAGAAAATCTGCTATGCTAATGAACTAGTCTAGCACGTCATCCACCCCCCGATCTTGCTGATCAATATTTCGGGAAGGCAGGAAAAATGCTAGAGGAGGAACATCCAACATAGCAGATGGAGCTATCACAAGATCCAAACAAGGGCTATGTTCATGTTCCAAGCCACGTTGTTCTTGTCTAGGAGCTAGGATAAGTGCTTTAGAAAATTCGTTAGATAAATGGTTATCAACATCAACATATTCATATTCACTATCAGAATGAAGAGGAGTAACATTTTCATCATGAATAACATTTTCATCTATATCATCATCAAGATTTATAAAAATAGGATCTTTAACTCGCACAGGATCAAGACCATCATGCATCTTATGTTTAGGAGATTTTGGCTCAATTTTCGGCTGAGGAGAAAATGGAATAATACTAGCTGAAGGTGTTTTTGGGGATTGCAAAGTTTGGAAAGCAGCTGCCTGAGCTCTAAGACGATGCTTTCGTTGGTGTTCACGTGCAGAACGATTTCGTCTAGTCTTAGTAGGAAGTTGAGAAGATTGAGGAGGAATGTTCTCATCCTTTTCACTTGGGTGTTTAGGTTGTGGTCTCTTAGGTTGAATAATAGGACAAGAGGAAGGTCTCTTCTCTCCATAAGAGGAAGGAGGAGGAATTGCTCCATATAAGGGAGGAATATTTGGTTTAGGAAGGAGACCAAGTCCATCATGACGAGGAGGTATAGGTCTACCTTTAGAAAGTTTATTAGACATAGGCATAGTCCCATTCATAGGGATGGGTTGGGAATCTTCTTGAGGAAAGACATTAGTTTTATCTTTCAAAGGAAGAACTTCCTTCTCAAGAATGATAGGAATATCAAGTTTGGGTGTTCTAGGTTCACTTAGAGATAGGATCATATCTTTTTTCCACCTTTGATAAGATTTGAAAAGATGATCACTTCGCGGTGGAAGAGATTGGAATTGTTTGGGCCAAAAATAATCAACAGGAACGCTAGAAGTTCTTTCAGCTGGTTTAAAGAGACTATGATTGACAGTAACAACTTCACCATTATGGGTAAATTTCAAACACTTATAAATAAGAGAAGCAATAACTTTCATGGAAGATAACCAAGGATAGCCTAGCTTCACACGAAATTGTTCGGATGATGGAATAATAGCAAAGCTCACATCAAGGGATTTGTTATGGACCTCAATAGGTAATGTAATAGAACCAATTGAAGGAGAAGAAAATGCATCAAATAATTTCACAACCACATTTGTTTTGTCATAGATCACTTGATTCAATTACAAAGTAAAAAGAAATTCTTCAGTAATGACATTAACCATACAAGAACGATCAATAAGCACTCCATGGTAAGGTGTATTCTTAACTTTTGCAACTATATATAAAGGACCATCAGGTGCCCTAATAGTTTCACTAGAATCAAATGTGATGGAAGGTTCTTTAGGGATTTTCTGCTGTTCCACAAAGTTAATCACATTCGGAGTCATAGACACAAGATCATCAGGTGAGACAGAGGAATCATTAGTATCGATCACATTAGAGGTATGAGAAGGTAATGGATCAGTAAAAATCTTAAGATTTTGGTTAGGAGGAGCTACAGATGTGTTGCCTTTATCATTCATACTAGAAACAGAGATAGTATTATTATCAATCAAATCTTGAATTTTACCCTTTAAAGCAAAACATTTTTCAGTATCATGCCCAGGTTGATGATGAAATTGACAAAAAGATTTGTTATCAAAATAGGGTGAATTAATCTTTGTAGGATCTATTTGCCTTATAGGAGGGAGGGTAAGCACATTTTGTTCCAATAACTTATTCATAATACTATGCAATGATTCATTCAAAGGAGTAAAATTTCTTTCTTTCTTGAAAAAATTAGAAATAGGAGGCACACCTGATGCTGCATTCACATTGTTGTTGATGATGTTTTCATTGAATTTAATTGACTCTCTGTTCGGTTTAAACTTCCCAAATGGTTGTTGACTACTATCACCCTTATCACTCGGAGCCATAGGATTTGCTTGTTCCATTTGACTCACAGTCAGTTGATAATTGTGAAGAGTTGCGCACAACTGTTGGAAAGAAGTAAACTCAGAAAATAGAAGTTTTTCTCTAATATCTTTTTGTAAGTTAGAAATAAAGATTCTTTGAATATCATTGTTAGGGACTAGAAAAGAAATTTGAGCATACAAATGCTTATATCTACCAATGAAATCAGTCACTTTTTCTTTAACACCTTGTTTACAATGCATTAAATCAATCAAAGTAACTTTAGGGCTTATATTGTTTTGAAATTGTTGAATAAAAGCGTTTGCAAGTTGTTCGAAAGAAGAAATAGAATAAGAAGGCAACGAGCAATACCATTGTAGGGCTTTATCTCTTAATGTTCTAGTAAACAGTTTTGCAAGCAACCTTTGGTCATAAGCAAAATCGGTACATATTGTTTGAAATATCTTAACATGTGTTAAAGGATCACCCTTACCATTATAAAGCTCCAAATGCGGGATTTCAACATGTTTAGGGGGGATAGCTTGAACAATGTCAAGAGAAAGTGGGCTCGCAACATCAAATGTGGGCACACTAAACTTAGATTGATTCATAGAGGCAATTTGTTGCTGTAAAGAAGAGACAGTTTGTGCAAGATTGTTAATGGTCGATTCAGTCGAAGAGTTCATATTAGACGTGTTAGATTGTGATGGAGGTATTATGTTGTTGAAAGAAGGTACTGATTGAGAGTAAGGTGGTGGGACACTATGATAGTTAGTCATAGGAGATGATTGGAAAGGAGGAACACTACAAGGAGGAATGGAATGATTAAATGAATTGCCCCCTTGCGTCATGTTCATTTGTGGTGATATAATAGGAACACTCATTGAAGGAATGAATGAAGAAGTTGGATTGAATGAAGGAAGAGGGTTGATTGAAGAAGAGGGATTGCCCCCATGACTGGTGATCATAGGTGGAATGTCTTGTATTGAAGTAGTCATTATGTTTGATGTAAAAGTAGGTATACTAGCAATAGGAATTGTCAAAGGAATAGAATGATTAACTTGAGTAGGAGGTTGTGTATAACCTAAGGTTTCGGCACAACTTTTCATCGGCATCACATTCGAATCCACAATGTGTGCAATACTACGCAAAATATCAATTCCATTCTTATCACTTTGAACCATACATTTTAGACCCTCAATTAATGAAAGAGCTTCACTATCGGGGTATTCTTGAGACATCCATTGTCGAAAATCATCAAATTGGTTATCCAATTTTGAAAGTTGTTCTACAGAAACCTCATGGAGAGCTTCTTCATCATTAAGAGGATTAGAGGAATTACCCATGTCCTCACTAAAAAGGCCATTCAAATTAGGTTCCATCTCCTCAGTAATTACACCCTGGAAGGACTTAATTCTAAGGCTTTGTCTAACAGGAATAGTGTAAGTAGGGCTTATTGTTGTAAAACTCATGCACAAAAGAGAGAGAAAAGATTTTGAATTTTAGAGGTAGCAAATTTCAATAAAATCAACCAATCTCCTAGATTTAAGCTGTTAAATATAATCAGGACAATCTCCCGAAATTTCGGAAAAAATGTCAGGGACCGTGGCGAACGGAGTGCACACGGTCCTCGCAACTTTTTTTGAAATTTTCAGGGATGAAAGTTATGATGATTTTAAAGCTAATCTGAAAAAATTGAGTGATTTTACGATCTGTAGATAGACCAAATTAAAGTTGCAATCTCAAAATTGAACCCTACCAAGATTGTTGAAAAATGTAAAATTTGAATTTTGAAAAAGAGGGGGAAACTGAAATTTTGACTTTTATGATTTTAGAGGGAATGCTGAAAGCAATGCAGGCTTTGAAATTTAAAAGTTGACTCAATTTCATACAAAATTCAAATTTGAAAGTGGAAATCAAGGTTGCTGCAATTAAACACTTAATTTCAAAAGTCACAAATTGCAAAAATTTGAATAAAGCATTGAAATTTCGAATGAATGCCAACACACTTTTCAGATTTAGGACTGTAAGAAACACAATTTTGATAGGAGTTTTAATTTCAACAATTTTTTGAATGATTAGAAGCCTCAATCCAAGCAATCACTAGACCAACTTTGACTTTAATTTTGAAAGTGTTAAAATTGATAAAATCAGCCAAAATTCTGGATTTTAGCAGAAAAATACAGTAAGATCTAGCTCTCGAAATTTTGGAAAAAATGTCAGGGACAATGGCGCTCGGGGTGCACACGGTCCTCGCAACTTTTTTCCAAATTTTCAGGGATGAAAGATATTGTGATTTTGTTGCTGAATCCAAAGTTATAGCCGATTTGGAGGTGTTTTGATTAGTGAAATTATCAGTCAAAGGTTGAACCAAGAAGGTTTTAAAAATTAGGGTTTTGACATTTAACCACTTAATTTTCAGAATTAAAGCACAAATATGAATTGACAATTTGCAATAGAAGGGTAAATCTGAAACAAGCATTAACAATTAAATATTTCACAAGTTTAATTACTAAAAAGAAAATTTTAGGGTTTTTATGCAATTAGCCTCTAAAATTTGCAAAAGATCAAACATGGAAATGTAATTAAGGAAACAAAATTTTCAGATCTAACCGTGAATAATCAGAATGAGGATGTTCACATCGAGTTCACCAAAATGTAAAGCGGAAAAATCGAACCCTAGTTGTTCTCCCCTCCCCAACTCCAAGGAGAGAGAAGGGAGGTCACTAGGGTTGATGGTTTTCACTTAGGAGAGACTTTACATTCAAAAGAGGGGTTGAAACCCACAAGATCCAATCCCACGCAATGCAGGATTGGATTTTAAATGAGTTTCAAGGGTTGTGACATCAAGGATACCTTTTTTTGAAAGAATATAGATAGAATGATTGAACTAGGAATGTATGTAGAAGCAAGAAAGATTCACTTGTAAATAGAGGTAGGGATATGGGATGAAGCTGCGGACCTAGAATTAGTAGTAAAATGTCGAGACAATGTTGTTCTACAAATTTGAGCGAAAGTTGAAGGGACGATGGCGCCTGACGTGCACACGGTCCTTTGAAAAATCCGCGAAACGAAGGTGGGTCTGTTCGTCTCTGCACAAGGATTCCAGATCTTCAATTACAGCCGCGTACCTGCAACCTACACACAGAAAAGAGAGGACGATTGGGGGGTTAGGGATTAGGGCTTTGCCTTTAGGTCAAACCCCAGTTTTGGAATTAACCAAGAAATGAGAATGTTGTAAGTGTAAATGTTTGTAATGTAAACAAGTACTGATACCTTGTTGTAAGAATGTTTGTATTCTTACATGCGAAGGTGTAATGTATGTAGTATGTTGTATGTTGTATGTGATCTCCTCTTCAATGGTTGAATCCTTGTCTTGAATGCAACACCTAGCCTTGAATGGAGACCTAGAATGCTCAATTGCTTGAAGGAATGCTTGAATGCTTGAATGTTTGAATGTTTGAATATTGCTTCCGCATCTTTGCACACATATGTCCTCCCCATTTTTTGAGAGGGGAAATGTAGTTTATATACTTGTCAATTAGGGTTGATAGACTGATTTTTCTGACCTTGGGCCGACCAGGAAACATTATTTCCCAATTTGCAAACTTAAAGACCCGATGCCCAAAAGAGACTGGGCCCAAAATAGGGCCAGGGACAAGGGTGCTGGGCGCCATGGTCCCACCTCCCGGGGCAGCAGGGTGCAAGGAGGGATCATGCCAAGGTGCAGAAAAATGCAGTTTTTGATGTCACAAGCAGGTTTCGGGGTCTCCATTCAGGTTCAACGTTGCGCCGCCATCGTGAAGACCCAAATGCAGTCGAAATTGCAAGTGTCGCAATTTTAGGACGCTACAATATGTAACATTATTTATTAACTATAGAAAAGGGCTATGCAATATAATTAATTAATCACCACAACTTATAAAATCAATCCAACACAAAAATTAAATAAAATACAACACACTTAAACCACATAACACCTAACAAGGTGACCTAAGCTAACCACTAGGATTGGCAAGGCACTAACTAGGTTTCAAGTGTGATAGGAACTTATGTCACCTCTGATCAACTGCCATTGGGATTAAAGGCACACTCAAACCTGTGAGACCAAGTGGAGTCGATGCTTAGTACCTGCATCCTGCATAACACCAAATGTTTATATACATGTATATAAACACAAGGTAAACAAATAGGTGAAAGAGAACCACAACATCACACCCCGCTCATATATGAGTGATGTGATATCACCCCCTTCACATCCACAATAATAAGACAACATGGAAATAACCTAACATCATCAATAACATCACCACCATATCTAAGGTAATCATAAACTATGGGTTAGCACATAGAAAAACATCATGATCAATAATTATAAGCCACGTCTCATGATAATGAGTAACATAAAGAACCAAATACAATCCTAACATCATCATATAGTATCTCAACATAAAAGAGTCTAAACATGTCCCTAAATGTCCATCATATGCATCAAAAGGAAGTGTGTCACGGAAGGCACTGCATGCCTTATGAATCTTGATAGCAATATCATAAGTGTAATGATATTCTTTGGTAAAAAAGAGAGATTCAATTTTGAGAGTTAAATTCAAACCTTCCATCTAATGGACTCAACATGCCTTACAAGTATGTGGTAGATTTCTTTTTAATACCCATATTGATTTATAAACATTAAAATGTTATCAAACAATCTTAATTTAGGGTGGTTACACAAGTATTAACAGGAATACATATAATTGTAAATGGAAATGTATATATAACCCACATAATAGTCTAATAAATACTTACAATGCATACAACCATACCCAATGACCAATGGTGTAGCCAATATATAGAGATAACAATAATCTACTACTCATAGTTGGTATATAACAACTCTTTTAAGTACTTAATCAACATTTAACCATACTTACTATTACGATAAACTCAAAATCTATTTAAGATTAGTGATTATTATATACAATAGAATGATACCCATTTAATAGATTGCAAATATCCTTTGATTAGTGGTGACTATTATATACAATCAAATAAATAGCCATATAAGAGATACCATTGTGCCTTGTCTACTCAACAACTTGACTAGCAATAGAAAGAATTTTAAGTGAGACTAAATACTTATAACTAGGAGTTATATTTTATAACAAGTAAAGGGTTTGCATGGTGGTAAAAAACAATATTACAAATATAATTCAAAACCTTAGAAGAGTACATTCATTTTATCACACATTTTAATTCTCATTAATACCTTATTTTACTTATTTAAATTCCACATTTAGTTTCAATATGAGTCTCACCTCATTACCATAAGTCATTAGATGTGAATTTAGCAAAAAAATATTAAAAAATATAGAGATGACATAAAAAATAATAAAAATTAAAATCAAAATCATAAAATACTTATTAGGTGAATAAAATTAATTAAAATGAACTTTAAATAATATATTAACTATAAAATAATTCTTAAGTAAATAAAATAGCTCTTTTTTAACATAAACATTTTATGAAAAATTAAAATATAATTAAATTATTACATAAATATAAAAAAAATGGTAGCTATATGAAAAATAAAAAATATTTGATAAAGTAAAACATTAAATACTTTTTAGTTTTATACAATTTTATTTATTTATTATCTTATTATTGAAAAATGAAATAACTCTTTGATAGAATATAAAATAAATAACGTGACAACAAATCTTATTTAAAATTTAAAATGATAATTATTTCTAAAATATGACTTACTAATTTATATTTTTATTTATTTAAGTATTTAACTATTTACTATCAAATTATCAAATTCTATAATAAGTAATTTCAAAATAATTCTTTTAATAAAAGAAGAAAGAAACAAAAATACAATTAATATAGCTCCTCTCTCTATTTTACATAGATTTTTTTTAGATATGTAAGGGAAGAGCACCAATTACACTTCCAATAGCTATTCACTCCACACTTCTAATTATCAACCTCACTTTTTAGCATTTTTGGACTATAATTGATCTATTTGTGCATGACTAATGTACCATTTGTGCATAATCATTGGTAGAGTTTTCTAAAGATATGCAAGGGAAGATCACCAATTATAGTTCCAATAACCCTTCACTCCAAACTTCCAATTATTAGCTGTAAAAAAAATTAAAATAAAAGCTCATTAATAAATTTCACATGTAACAATAGCCACTCACTTTTTAGCGTTTTTGGACTATAGTTGATCCATTTGTGCACTACTAGGGCATTTGTGCACTACTAGGACAATTTTAAGTGCTTTAAGTAGGTATCTATAAGCACTTCAAAGTGTGTACTTTTTGATCCTTGAATGCATAATGAATCCTACTTAGTGCATGTTACTACCAAAACCAAAACAATAGCTATAAACAGTTAAATTACAGACAAAGTCAACTGCACAAAATTAACTGTAACAATCACTGGTAAGCTTGACTATACTAATCTAATTTATTTGCCTAATTGATCTCTTCTAAACTCTAAACGATACAAATAAATCACAAAACCAATTTAATGAATACAGAAGTATCTCACACCAAACATATATGGTATACAATGCTTTTGTCATAGTGGACGCGATGTTATAGCTTTTGTTTTGATGCTGTTACATGCTGCAGGGGATGTAAAAAGCCATGTCTTTATCCATTGCTTCTTATTCGTCCTCTTTCCCTCTCACAAACCCTCAATTCACTAAACTGGAATGTAACAAATTGATTCTGCCAAGCAAGCTCTCTTTTCATAAGGTAAGTTTAATTTTCCGTTTCCTTAATTATTATGCAGTTTTGTTTCCTTTCTCTGTTTTGACTGAGAAAGTGGCTATAAATTTGAGTTGGATTGATCGGGATAATGTAAAGTTGAAGCGTTTTTGCCAATTGGAAGAGTTTGAAAATTTTGAATTGGGTTGTTACAAATTCTTGTCATTATCAATTTCATGTGCTGAAGTGATTCAAAACAGTCGTCTGACATATCCATCATTGTTTTTAAGGCATTAGGATCTAGAGAAACCAGGTGTAAGTACTCTCATTGGAATCCAATACATTGGAATAACGTTGGTATTAGAATTGGAGAAAGACGCCAAGAACACAGGGAGGGAAAGGTTGAGGTACTGGGTAGAGTGTATAATGAAGGAAAGTCCAAGTTAAAAAATCCTATTGCCGTAGATTTGGATGAGTATGCTCACCTCTTGAAGGAATGCACTGAGTTGAAATCTCTGGAGCGAGGGAGGAAGGTCCATCAACTTATACTAGACTCTGGTATTGACATAACTGTTTATTTAGGAAACCTTTTGATAAGTATGTATGCAAAATGTGGCAGTATTGAAGATGCACGACAAGTGTTTGACAAAATGCCTGTGCGGAATGTGATCTCCTGGAATTCAATAATTGCAGGATACGTACAGAATAGTTATGATAGAGAAGCTTTGAAAATATTTGGGAAAATGAGGCACGAAGTCATGCGGACTACTAAGCTTACCTTTGTTAGTGTGCTCAGAGCATGTACAGTCCTAGAAGAGCTAGAAATGGGCAAGCAAGTACATGATTTTATCCTGAAGATGGACTTGGCATCAGATGCAACTCTAAGAGATGCACTTATTAAAATGTATACTAAATGTGGGAGCATGGATGATGCATATTCATTGTTTATTTCTGGGAACCCAATTGCATTTTCTTGGACTCCAATGATTATGGGTTATGTGCACAATGGACAGCATGAGGAAGCCTTGAAACTTTTCTGCAGAATGCAACAGGCCGGTGTTGCGCCAGAGTCATTCACATATGTAACTACTCTTAGTTCATGTGCTAGTTTAGAAGACGTAGAACATGGTGAGCAGCTCCATGCCCATGTCATCAAAACCGGCTACGAACTAAATCTGGTTGTGGCTAATGCTCTTATTACTATGTATGCAAATTGTCGAAAGGTAGAGCAGGCCCGAAAGATGTTTGACAGAATGCCTGAACGAGATGTGATCTCATGGAATGCTATGATTGCTGGATATGCTCAGAATGAGTGTGGTTATGAGGCCTTGAAACTCATTCATGGAATGCAATCAGAAGGCATGAAACTTAATTTCACACTTAATGAGTTCACTTTTGCTAGTGTTCTTACCGTATGCGCGAGTTTATCAATAGTTCAATGTGGCATGGAACTTCATGCACATATCATCAAAACTGGATTTGGGAGAAATGTGTTTGTTGGAACAGCTCTTGTGGATATGTATTCAAAATGTGGCAGCATAGAAGCTGCATACACTATTTTAAATGAAATGCAAGTACAAGATTTGGTTCCATGGAATGCAATGATAGCTGGATATGTTCAGAATGGACGTGCAGAGGAGGCCTTGAAGTTTTTAAGCCAAATGGAACTGCAAGGTATGAAGCCAAACATGTTCACACTTGCCAGCATTCTCAAGGCTTGTGCCAGCATGAAAAATTTGAAACATGGTGAACAAATCCATGCGCGTGTCATTAAAACTGGAGTTGAGTCTGACATTTTTGTGGGAAGTTCCTTGGTTGACATGTATGCTAAATCTGAGAGTGTAGAATCTGCAGCTAGAGTTTTTCACAGTATGCCCGAACAGAACATTGTATCATGGAATTCGATTATTGCAGGCTATGTTCAAAACAGGCACGGTGAGGAAGCCTTAAAGCTCTTCTGCGAAATGCAACAAGCTTGCTTAATGCCTGACAATTTCATCTTAGCAAGCATCCTTGGTGCATGCACAGACCTATCAGCCCTTGGAAGTGGGCAGCAGGTCCATGCCCTTATAATCAAAACTGGATTTGATTCAGATGACTGGGTGGGAAGTGCTCTGGTTGACATGTATGCAAAATGTGGAATCTTGGAAAATGCACGGACAGTATTTGATGAAATTGTGGATCCAGATGTTGTGGCATTGACTGTGATGATTGCAGCATATGCTCAGCATGGTAATGGCAAGGAAGCTCTTCAGCTGTTTGAACAATTAAAAATGACAGGCATGACACCAGATCACATTACCTTTACCAGTGTTCTCAGTGCATGCAGTCAAGAAGGCTTGGTGAGCAAAGCTAGTGAGTACTTCCATTCTATGAGTCAAACTTACAGAATAACACCAAGAATGGATCACTATGCCTGTATGGTAGAAGTTCTTGGTCGCTCCAGAAGCCTATATGAGGCAGAGAGCTTTATCAAGGAAATGCCATTTGAACCCAGTTCTGTAGTGTGGTGGCAATTGCTTGTTGCCTGTAGATACCATGGTGATATGGAACGAGGAAAACTTGTGGCGGAAAAGATTTTGGAAATGGAACCAGAAAACCCACTAACATATGTACTTCTATCAAACTTTCACACTGCTGCTGGAAGGCTACAAGATGCTGCAGAGGTGCAAATTAAGATGAAAGAAAAAGGGCTGAAAATGGAGCCAGGGCAAAGTTGGATTGAACTTAAAAGTAGAGTGCATATATTTTCAGCATGGGACAGATCTCACCCACAGATAGAGAAAATCTATACAACATTAGAGGAGTTGAGTAAGAAAATGGAAGAGGCAGGGTATGTAACTAACTCAAAATTTCTTTTATATGAATTGGAAGATGAAAACAATGAGCAGCATCATTGCTATCATAGTGAGAAGCTGGCTGTTACTTTTGGGCTTATCACCATCCATCCTGAAGTGCCTATCCGAATTGGTAAAAACTTCTATGTCTGTGATGATTGCCACAGAACAATGGAGCATATTTCTGAAGTTGTTGGGCGAGAAATAATTCTGCGGGACTTGAATGGCTTTCATCATTTTAAGCATGGAAGGTGTTCTTGTGGGAATTATTGGTGAGTATTGTAACAAATAAATGAAAATCTTTCATCGTTGTTGGAACTGCCTGGATTTCCACTTTTCTGCTACGCTTGGTGTGTGCAAGTGGTAAACTGACATTTCCATGTGTTATGAATTTTGATATGTGGCTGAATTTTCTATTTATGTTTCCATAACACTACATTTTAACATAAAAGTTAAAAAATTTAAAATTAAAAGAAAGCAATAAAGCCATATAAAGAAAAACAATCAAAGAGGAGAACCAAATAATTTAAAATCAAAAGAAAGCAATAAAACCATATAGAGACCAACTAACAATAGCAGAACCAACAAAAAGAAGATGACTAAAACCAACCACAAAAGAGCAAACCAAAAACTAGTTAGTCAAGGAGGTTTTAAACCAAACTTCATCCAAGGCCTTAGGAGAGGGGTGGGATGGGAGTGGAATGACTTCCAATTGCTTGAATGAGAGAACTCAATTGAATTAATCACTCATCAAATTTTCTCTTTAATCTTACTAGAATTAAACCAAACTTCATCCAAGGCCTTAGGAGAGGGGTGGGATGGGAGTGGAATGACTCACAATTGCTTGAATGAGAGAACTCAATTGAATTAATCACTCATCAAATTTTCTCTTTAATCTTACTAGAATCGCTAGCCTTAGCAAAATGATTTCTTCTAATAGATTCCAACACCTTCTGTTGAGTGGTGTTTTGTGACCACGCCCAACACAGAATAAAGTTTCCCAACGGCTACCTTATTCTCTCTTGATCAAAGTCAAATGTATGCTAAGATTGCAGGAAGATCATATGATGACTCCAAGGTTCTGACTGCATACTAGTGACTTTATGTGGATATAGGCTCGTGCGATAGATGTCGTTGGTAATCCAAGGGGACTTACGCACACTTTGAAGAAGATATAGACAAATTTATAACTTTCAAGGAGATTTTTTATGAATGATTTGGCTATGAATGGCTCTTTTGTAGGATTTTTTTATTAGATTATACTGAAAGTAAAAGGAGTGGGTTTAGAAAAAACTGCTCTAAATCTAAGAACTCAATCGATGGCAATGCTTCAGATGAGATCAATCACACTTCACTTCACCACTTGAAGACAACTACATGAAGTGGGTGCAATCTTCAAGGGTTGTGTTTGAAGGATTTTAAACTATCGATGAACACCATCAGAGAACAATGTTCATCTAACAATTTAAATTAAGCGCACACATAAAATAGCTTAGTCCAACCTTGCACTGTTGATAAAAATCATCTATCAACAAAAGGTTTGAGCAAGTGATCTGCACCTTAAAACATTGCAATCAACCTTGTTCATCTAAATGCTTGAAATAAATTTACTCTTAAGTGAGGAAAACAAAACCACGCATGCTAAGAAATAACACAAGTGTACACCATCAAAGAAAAATGTATCACATTTTATTACTCAATAGCTTATCGCAACAATTTCATACAATCTCCCCCTTTACAATTGAAAGGGTGACCCCCTTATATAGGCCTACACTTGAAAATGAATGGCCTTTATTACAAATCAACCAATGACTAAGATTAAACATGCAAACCTTAATTAGGGTTTGACCAAAATTCCCAAGTTTAGGACACCACATAGTGGGAAAATACATTAATGATGCACTACACCCATTATCAATTAATTACACTTTGATCAAAATGACGCCCATAATGCAATAAATGCACCATTATGCAAAGTTTGGCCATTGTGCAATGAATGCACCACTACCTCAAAGATCGACCACTATGCAATAAGTGCTCCACTTCATCTAGCCCAACATGCAAAAGATGTTTCATTATTTCATTAAGTATGATGGCTGCCATGCATTGAATTAGCCGCTACCTTGGTCAAATATTCTTGACAATGAATGCGTCACTATGCCATCATGTGGTCAAAAGATTCGCGCCCAAGAATGGACAACTATTATCTAGCTCATTAATGACAAATGCAATAAATCTTGCAATGACGACCTCCAATTTTTATATGGAGACACTTGGCAGATTCTCCATCTTGAATTCTAATAGGGAAATATTCTCTTTGCATTTGGAGAATTTTTTCTCCCAACTTGCCGCTACTACCTGAGTTCTTCGCATTGTGCTGGAAAACAAGGAAACATTTTCCAGATGCCTCTTGGAAAAGGATTCCACAAAGAAGAACTTGTGCAATTTGTTCTTCAAGAAGTTGACTATTAGCTCCTCCTTAGTCAACCTTCTAACAAATAATGCCTCAACTACATTGAGGACTTCTTGTATTTTCTTGACCGAGTCTTTCAATGATGTTGACTCCATTCTGAATCTTTCAATTGATTCCTTTCCAGTGCAGACATCATAGAATCATCATGGGAAGTCATAAATTTCATTCTCTTGGACAACCTTCCCATCAATCAAAGTCTGCCTAGGAACTTTCATCAGTGCTCTTAGTCGTGAAATAGTCAAATCTTAATAAATATGCACATCTTCCCACAAACTATCCGCAATCTCCAACTTGCTTAGGATGGCATGAATTCTCCAGTGGAATTGAGTCAAGACTTCAATGAATTTTCCAGCTGTAGCAAAGACGTCCTCCACCCATTCCTTACAACTCTGAGCTCTTCTCCTTTTTTCTTTAATACCATCAATGGATTCTTTGGGAAGAGAAGAGGGAAGAACAAATAATGGATCTTTATCTCTGAGTGGATGTTTTAGGCTTCACACATATTCACATAAGGCCTTATTTTTGCTCTTCAATCTCTTATTCTTTTCCTTCATCTTCTTCATTTGCTCTTTCGGTGCCAAAGAAGATTCATCAAAATCTTCCACCACTTGTGTCATGGAAGCATGCCCCAAATTGACTTCTCTGATCTCATATTCGTCGGGCATGATTTCACTTTTATCCTTTTCCACCTTAGGCATAGCTAAATGTAGTGTTCTAGATCCTAACTCATCCCTTGTAATCTTTGAAAACTTCCTAGCTACCTTCTTCTCTGTTGGTTTGTCTATTATGCCGAGAAGTTAAGAAAACTGAGAGGGTGGGGGTGGGGGGTGAATCAGTTTTCACTGGATTAACAAACTTAACCACAAACACAATCTAATAAACTACAACAACAACAAAGATAAGCAAATTGATAGCACAACACACAACACTAAGATTTTGACGTGGACAACCCAGTTAAGGGAAAACCACATTGGGAACCTACCCACAATAAGATGATACTCTGTAGTAGTATGTGAAAATAATTACAATGGGGAATGCACCAACATTTCGACACACTGCCTAGAGCTCACTGCTCAAGATAAAGTAACCTGGAAGGCTGCAACCCTCAGGTAAGTCTCACTGACTTACAACAAGATTTAGACAACAATCCGGAAGGAATGAACTGTAATAATAGCATTTGCTAATGCCTGATGGCAATTCCGATTAAGCACATTTGTCTACTCTACACCAATCTTTGCTTAGCACACCACACTGAAAGATGAATCCATTTGTTCGCACATACACCTCTCTCTGATAATGTAGACACAACCTTTATACCTAAATTACATGACTATATCACCTATATATACAATTCATCAACCTTGACAACAAAGTCGGCCAAACCCTCAACTCACAATTACAAAATTACATCACATGATACAAAGATCGACCACCAGACCAATATAATGATATACATGATATAACATGGACCTAAATCAAATGTTCAAACATGCAACACCATCGGAAATCACACCAAGATCCACCGCAACACGCTACACCACTAGGTATACCGCATAACATGAAGAACATCACCAGTTCAACAAAACTACCAAAAAACTACACAACGATCAATGCAGATCATCAAAACAAATAAGACACAATTAGGAAATACCAGCAAACACGTTAGAATCATCTGCAATAGTTGCACCAATACCACTTATCAAATTTTCATCGATCAACATCTGAGACTCAAGACTCAAACAACAAAAATTATCACAAGGAAAGATAACTTGTGGAACACCAAATCATGAACCATCTAAAATGAAGATACACATGAACATCTCAAACAATCTCCCAAAATATCAGTTCAAGATTTGTTCACACTGAAATATACCAGGGGAAATACCGAACTCTACAAAGCACTGATAAAAAAAACCAAACTGCAAACCGGATCATATGATATGATCAATTAAGCTTCTAGATCACCAAAACCAATACAAAAAGATATAATGATACTAGAAATACTCCATACACTGAACCATGATCCCAATAAATGAATATACAACCACTAGAGCAATAAATCATAGAAATATGTTGACATCAATGACAACAACATATCCTAGCAGCAGCAATGTCCAACACACCTATGTTGGCAATAGATTGTCATTGATGTCAATAGTTGAGAAGATGCAATAGATAGAGATGCGAAGATGATAAGTGCCATAAAGAGCGAGTGCAGTTTGACAAAAAGTGTGCAAGGTGATAGCTTCACATCCACTGGTCATAGTGTTAGACAGTTCAAATAACCAGAAGACAACTGAGAGGGGGGAATTAATTGTCACAGATTATTGGAACTATTAGCAATTTAAACTTTAATAGCGGAACCCAAAACATTAATACCAGAATAGCAGTTAAACTAATTAAGCATAAACAATAATCACAAAATAAGAGCCATCCACATGACACCAAGATTTATATGTGGAAAACTTGGTAAAGGGAAAAACCACGGTGGGAAGCCTACCCATAGTCGAATAATACTTTTGCAGTAAGTATGTGAATTACAATTGAAGGACCTGCACTTGCAGGAAGGCCAACAACCTAGAGCGCACTGCTCATCACAAAAGGAGTCTCACTGACTACATAGAAATCCATACTACAATTCCGGAGAAGTGTTGAACTGCAAAAGATAGCATCTCACATGCTTGAGTACAGTTTCGATTAAGCTCAATACCGGAGGACTAAATCCTCTTACATAAACCCAATTCGATCTCCAATGATCGACCAAATCCTCTGCCTGAATGATATTACATTACTCGCACATTACATTCTTTGATCATGACCTCTAACATAACCATGATAATCTTCAATGAGATCTTATATCTATATATACAAACCCTCGACCATAAACAATTAGGTCGGCCACCAAATAATAAACCAATTACATAATTACAAACCATGTCGGCCGTAGACCAAACAAATAATATTCAACACATACGACATCCCGAAAATGCATCGAGAGGTCCAATCCACACGTTACATTAAAGTCGGTCCATAACCTAGATCAATCGAGACCCGGTATAGGTCTATACGACACAACAATGATCTCCATCCACCAAGTTTCGAACATGATCACCAATAGCATCCTGAAACTCCACCAGAAGCTGCACCAACACCACTTATGCGATTCGTCAAAGATCTTCATTAAAAGCTCTGCCAGTGAAACCCTCGCTGGAACCAGAAACTAAGCTTCTAGGCAAACAAGATAGCATCCGATCACCAGACCAAAACCAACTGACCGAATATGAGCATGAGTATCATGAATAAGCCAATTCTATCACCAAACTATACCAGAGCCTACCGGATCATGCCAGATCCAAATCAACCAGAAACTACTCAACCTATAGGGACCAGAAGGGTGCCGGTAAAGCATCCAAACAACTAGTGTTGGCATCAATGCAACACATAATCAATTCTACCAAATGGCCAACAATCTCCCCCTTTGGCATTGATGGAAACACTAGATGTGAAAAACATCTAAGTACCAAGAAATGCCAAATAAGTCTCCCCCAATGGAAGACAACCGACAAACTCCCACATACAACTCTGAATGTCAATATCTCTCCCTTTACTTTTCTTTTTATATCTCTCTCCCTTTGACTTTTTCTTTTTCTTTTTTTGTCTTTTTCACATCAATATCTCTCCCCCTTTGACATCAATGCCAGAAATTTGACAAAAATATCAAAGAAAAAACATAAACCACTGAATCACAAAGCTGACTACTCCTCCTGAGCAGTAGCATCCCACATCAATGCCAGAATGAATAGTATATCTAATAATGCATGCCAGACTGATGTCAAACCGCATCAATCAAGTCTCTACCGGAGGGGAAAAAACTCCCAATCTGTCTTTCAAGTACTCAAATGATTCCTTGGGCAAAGGTTTAGTGAAAATATCTGCAATTTGCTCTTTAGTGTTCACATAAACCAGTCTAACTTCATTTGCTTCCACCTTTTCTTTCAAAAAGTTATACTTGATAGATATGTGCTTTGTTTTATAATGAAATACTGGATTCTTTGATATATCAATAGCAATAGAGTTATCACAGTGAATAACTACCAGTGCATCACAATCCACCTTTATATCCTTCAACATTTGCTTCATCCATAGAACTTGTGTACAATTAGTAGCAGAAACAACATACTCAGCTTCAGCAGTAGATAAAGAAGTATATGATTGTTTCTTGGTGATCCATGAAACCAATTTCTTTCCAAGAAAGAAAGCTCCACCAGAAGTGTTTTTCTAGTCATCAACATCTCCAGCCCAATCAACATCTGTATATGCACATAAAGTAAAGTTATCATCCTTAGGGTACCACAAGACATATTTTGATGTACCTTGCAAGTATCTAAAAATCCTTTTCACTGCAATCTCATGTTTTTCTCTTGGATCACTCTGAAATCTTGAAACAATACAAACAACATTCATAATGTCAGGCCTAGTCTGAGTCAAATAAAACAGACCTCCAATCATAGATTTGTATCTTGTAGGATTTACCAGTGCAGAAACATCTTTTCTTGTCAATTTCTTACTTGTAACCATAGGAGTACTTACCGGTTTAGAATCTCCCATACCAAATTTCTTTAACAATTCCTTATCATATTTAGTTTGACAGATGAAAATACCTTTGTCAGTCTGAGTAATCTGCAAACCTAAGAAAAATTTCATCTCACCAATCATAGACATCTCAAATTCTTTCTCCATATTCTTAGAAAATTCTATGCATAACTTATCTTCACCTCCAAAAATAATGTCATCAACAAATACTTCAATAATCAATATATCATCATCAGTGATCTTATAATATAAATTACTATCAACACTACCCTTAGTAAAACCAAGCTTCAAAATATATTTATCCAACCTTGCATACCAAGCTCTAGGTGCTTGTTTCAATCCATATAAAGCTTTCCTTAACCTGCAAACCATATTTGTATCATCTGATAGTGAAAAAATATCAGTTTGCTCAATATAAACTTGCTCATCAAGATCCTCATTAAAAAATGCACATTTAACATCCATTTGATTAACCTTGTAGTTTTTATAAGCAGCATAGGCAAGAAATAATCTTACAGCTTCAATCCTAGCTACAAGTGCAAAAGTTTCTCCGTAATCAATTCCTTCCTTCTGAGAGTATCCTTTACAAACCAATCTAGCCTTATTACTTATAACTTGACCATCCTCATTCAATTTATTTCTAAAAACCCACTTAGTTCCAATAACATTTTTATTTTTAGGTCAGGGAACCAAGGTCCATGTGTTATTTTTCTCAATCTGATCTAATTCTTCTTCCATAGCTTTCAACCAATATTCATCTATACATGCCTCAATTACTGATACCAATTCAACTTGTGAAATTAAACATACCTCATTAGTTGTCAGTCTTCTTCTTGTCATCACTCCATTGCTCTTATCCCCAATGATCTGATATTCTGAATGATTCAATCTCACATACCTAGGAGTCTTCTGACTTTCTGTTCCTCTTCCCTGTTCTTTAGTTATTGTAGAATTCTCTGATACTGCCGTAGTAACTGGTTCAACACCATGTTCTGGTAAAGGTGCTATCGCTTCAGATATAATCATTTCCATTGTTGGTTCGTTCTCATAAACTTTGATTTGACTTCTGTTCAACTCATCTACTTTGACATTAGCACTCTCCACAATTCTCTGCAATCTCTTGTTATAACATCTATATGCTTTGCTTTCATTAAAATAACGAATAAATATGCCTTCATCACATTCACTATGTAGCATGACTTGTCTCTGTTTTTCTTGTACTTATACTTGTTCTGATATCCAGGGTTAGGCTTAAATGATCTTCTAACTCTTTCTTCAAATCTTGAATTCCTTTTAGGACATCTAGATACAAAATGAGCAATCTTATTACATGCAAAACATTTAAAAGGTGCTTTTCCTTCATACTTACTTCCTACCGATCCTTTAGGTACTCTTCTAGCAAATAGTGCTTCAAGTTGCTCAAACTCATCATCTTCTCTCTTCATATCTTCTAATTCTTTTGCATACAAAGATTTCCAGTCTTGCTTACCGGTTCTAGATGTAGATGCCTGAAAAGCAGGTTCAGACTTCACAGATCCCAGAGGTCCGAATTCTTCAAGCTCAAAAGCAAATACTTTCCCAACCAAAGTATCTCTATTGATAGATGTATTAGCCATTGTTCTCAACTCATTATTAGCAGTAGCCTTGATTTTGTAAGTCGGTGGTAGGGCTCTCAAGACTTTAGAAACAATTTTATCTTCGCTCAGAGTTCCACCACAACATTGAATTCTCATAACAATCTCATTTACCCTTTCCATGAATGCAGTAATCCTTTCATATTCTTCCATCTTCAGGTTTTCATATCTCACTTGGTAACCATCAAGTTTAACAATCTTCACTGTAGGGTCACCTTCATTAAGAGTCTCCAACTTATCCCATATAGCCTTTTCAGATGATTTGTTAGTTAATCCCATTATTTGTTGATCAGAAAGTGCACACAAGAGGGCTTCTTTTTCTCTACAATCATTCTCAAGCTCCTTGTCTAGGTTTGTCGGAGGAGGATTGCCAGATCTCGGATTATAAGGTGTGACACCATTCTGTGTGATCTCCCAAATATCCTTGCCAAGACATCTCAGATGAGTCTCCATTTGAATTTTCCATATTGTGTAATTTGTTCCATCAAGCCTCAGAATATCCCTCTGAAAGATAGCTCTAGAAGAACTAGATGAACTTGAACTATTAGTCACCATAGGATCTTCCTCAAGCGGTTAAGCTTTTTGCAGAGAGGACCAAAGCTCTGATACCAATTGTTAGACAATTCAAATAACTGGAAGGTAACTAAGAGAGGGGGGGGGGGGGGGTGAATCAGTTGTCACAAATTATCAAAAATATTATCAATTTAAACTGTAATACCGGAATAACAGTTAAACCAATTAAGCATAAACAATAATCATAGAATAAGAGCCATCCATATGACACCAAGATTTATACATGGAAAACCTAGTAAAGGGAAAAACCACAGTGGGAAGCCTACCCACAGTCAGATAATACTTCTACAATAAGTATGTGCACTTGCAGGAAGGCCAACAACCTAGAGCGCACTGCTCATCACAAAAGGAGTCTCACTGACTACATAGAAATCTAGACTACAATTCAGAGAAGTGTTGAGCTACAAAAGATAGCATCTCCTATGCCTAAGTACAGTTTCAGCTAAGCTCAATACTGGAGGACGAAATCCTCTTACATAAACCCAATTTGATCTCCAATGATCGACTAGATCCTCTGCCTGAATGATATTACATTATTCGCACATTACATTCCTTGACCATGACCTCTAACATAACCATGATAATCTTCAATGAGATCTTACATCTATATATACAAACCCTTGACCATAAACAATTAGGTCAGCCACTAAATAATAAACCAATTACATAATTACAAACCATGTCGGCCTTAGACCAAACAAATAATATCCAACACATAAGATATCCTGGAAATACATCGAGAGGTCCAATCAACATGTTACATTAATGCCAGTCCATAACTTAGATCAACTGAGACCCAGTATAGGTCCATAAGCTACAACAATGATCTCCATCTGCCAAGTCTCGAACATGATCACCAATAGCATCCTAAAACTCCACTAGAAGCTGTACCAACACCACTTATGCGATTCATCAAAGATCTTCATTAAAAGCTCTGCCGGTGAAATCCTCGCCAGAACCAGAAACTAAGCTTCTAGGTAGACATGATAGCATCCAATTACCAAACCAAAACCAACTAACTGAATATGAGCATGAGTATCATAAACAAGCCAATTCCATCACCAAACTATACTGGAGCCTACTGGATCATGTCAGATCCAAATCAACTTGAAACTACTCAACCTATCGGGACTAGAAGGATGTTGGTAAAGCATCCAAACAGCTAGTGTTGGCATCAATGACAAAACATCAATGAAACACATAATCAATTCCACCAAATGGCCAACACAGAGATACAAAGACATGCAAAGTTATCCATTGAACATAGATATAGAGATGCAACATGGTGAATGCCCCAGATGAAGATCAAGTTTGGTTGAGATGTTGTAGTCACAAGTAGGCAAAGTTGAGCAATGATGTGTGCTCCTAAGTGGAGATAAGATTGGATAGAGATGTTTGGATGATGCATTCTATCCCCATCTCTCCCTCTCGCATCTATCCCTATCACTCTCTATTTATATATCTCTATATTAATCTCTCTTCTCTCTATTTATCTCCAAGTTTCTCTACCTTCCTCTAACTATACCTATTTATTACTTGTCCCTATCACCTCCTTTCTCCCTCCCTCTTGCCCCCTCTATCTCTATCTCTCTATAGATCTATCTTTATGTTTATCTATATCTCTTTATCTCTAACTCTTTCTTATTCACTCCATGTCTCCCTCCATGTGTGGTACTTTCTCTATCTCTTTCTATCCATATTTATCTCTACCTCCATCTCCCTATCTCTATCTCTTTCCCTCACCATCTCTATTTCTATATCTCCCTCTATCAATATATCTCTTCTTCTATACATGATCAATCTATACCTACCACTCTTCTTCTCTCACCCTCACTACGTATCTCTCTTTCTCTACCTCTATCTCTCTATTTACCCTCTCTTTGTATATTCCTATATTTCTCCCTCCATCCTTCTCTACATCCTTCCCCTATACATCTCTCTATCTCTCCCTCTCCATTTCTCACTCTCTATTTCTATTTCTCTCTTTATCAATCTATCACACCATCTATGTCTCTCTATCTATCCATCTTCCTCTTCCTTTATATCTCTCTATCTCTTCCTCTTTGTAACTCCCTCTATGTCCCCCTATCTATCTAGGTACCTCCCTATCTCTCTATATAGTTATATTTTTACCCATTTCTCTATCTCTATATTTATTCATCTCCCTCTCCCTCTATTTTCATTTCTAGAGATCTACCTTCCTCTCTCCTTTTATATCTCTAGATATGTCTCTCTTTATATCCATCCTTCTCATTTTTTTTCTTTCTCCCTCTCTCTTCCTAGACCTTAATATCAATATTTATATTTGTGTCTCTATCTCTCTATATTTCTCCCTCTATCTCCTCCTTTCTTTATTTATATCTCCTTATCTCACCATCCCTCTTTATCCTCATATATCTCCTTATATTTATCTTAATCTTTCTATATCTTTATCTCTTCCTCTCTGATTCTTTCCCTTTCTATGTATTTATCACTTCTACCTATATTTATCCCCTCCCTCTCTTTATTAATCTCTTCCTCTTCCTCTCTCTCTGTATCTACATCTCCCTCTCTATCTACATTTTCATCTATGTATCTCTCTCTCCCTATAGGTAATTATCCAAACCTTGATTATCTTTCTAATTTAGATGTTTTTGTGTTAGCTATTTTTGGATCTTAGTTCTTGATGAGGTGTGGGGTATTTTCTCCTTTTACTTTTTATGCTAGGGAGGGAGGGATAAAGAGGGAGTGGGTGTGTGTCTACAAGTAGGAGGGATATATGGAGATAGAGATATAGAGGGTAAGACATATATAAATAGAGAGGGAGAGAGGGATATAAAAGTATAGATGAGAAGTAGAGAAAAATAGAAAGAGGGAATGGAGGGGAGAGGAGGAGATAGAGGAAATGATATCTAAATATGGAGAGATAGATATAGGGAGGGAGAAATAGGGACATTTTGTGTACGAGTGAGAGAGATGTGAAGATAGAGATAGAGAGGGATAAAGATATAGATAAACAAGGGGTGAGGGAGGGAGATAAATAGATATATAAGTGGACAAATATAGAAAGAAAGAGTAATATGGGGAGAGAGTGGGAGAGATAGGGTTAGAAAGAGAGAGAGATATCTAGAGATAGATATAAAGTGGAAAATATAGAGGGGAAGAGAAAGAGAGAGAGAGGGAGAGGGAGAGGGAGAGGGAGAGAGATAGAGAGCTAAATATATAAAGAGAGAGAGGAGGAGAGGAAAACTAAATAAAAAAGATGTCCGATTTCATATTGATAAAGTAAAAATGTATCGATACATCAATGTTAAAATAAAACCCTAATGTGCTTGCCAAGGGTTGGTAGGGTAAGTAAAAGGCATTTCACAATCAAGCTAATAGAAAAAGGTGTAACAATATAAAATCAATGAAGAATTGGTTATGTAAAGAGTTTAAAATTTAAATTTGAGATGTAGATATCATGAAAGTATAGATCTGAGAAACCCTAAAAGAAGGATATGGTGTATATGATTGATTTGAATCACTAAAATACAAAGTGCATGCTCAGAAGGTGTAGAATCTATAAAAGAGAATCAAACAACATTAAACACACACATGAAACATTATGTTAGAGTTAGAAATCAAAATAGAAACTAAACTAAGCTAGCTTAAAAATCAAGAACCCCAAGAATGCCTCATGTTCCTCTATCTCCAAGGATCTTCAAGATTCAAGGTGGCTCTCACTTGGAAGAGAACTTGATCTTCTAGATGTCAACCTAAAGAACGATATTGAAGGATATGCCAAGATCAAAATGAATGCAAATAAGATCCTATATAGATGATCAAATAATATGAAAAGATGAAATGCAAGATGGAATGCAAGATATGAGATTAAGATTGATTCCAAATTGAAAGCTTAGGTGTGCTAATTAAACTAACATGGATATTGCAATGAAATTGATATATAATGGCCATGAATTAAGCTAGCATGAAAATGGGATTAGCATGATACTATCAACATGATGAAAGCTAAACTAGAATGCAACTAAGATGATCTAAGTGCTTGAAGATGACAAATTGAGCTCCTTGATAACCTGCAAAATGACTATAAGTTTTATGCACAAGATGATGGATCCTAAGATTGAAGAAACGAGCTTTATTTATAGAGAAAATAGAGAAATGGATGGCCGAGATTGAGCAATCTTAACAAGGGTTAAGATTGAAAGTTATCAATCCACGAGGGGGATTCAATCCAATCCCAAGTTGACAAATGCCACCTTGAGATGTCTTGAGAGGATGCTAGGAAAGCATTAGATGCTAAGTAATAATTAGGGATGACATCATTGGATAATTCTATTATCCAAGGGATCATGCTATTGTCCAAGAGGTAAACTCTTGTGCAAAGTTGAAGGATGGTCAAAGGGACAACCATCATGGGCTAGGATGATGCCTTGTAAGAGGCATTAAATGCTCTTTGAAGACTTTGGAGGTTAACTTGTTGAAAGGTAGATAACGTTCAAGGATTTTGTAAGAGCCTTACAAGTTTGGAAGACTCAACAAGTTAACTTGTTGAAGAAGGTAAATTCTTCAACACATTTTAAAGACTTTCCTCAAATTTGGAGAAGTGACTCCCCCAAATTTAGGGATGTGACATGATTAGAGGAATTAGACTAGTTAATGAGGGATTATAAGGGTTCTAGAAGAATATTAGCATTCTAATGGAAAATGTAGGAGAATGCAAGTGGAGGGAAATAGGCATTTTTAGATAAAATAAAAGATTTATTTTAGCCAAAAGGGGTGCAACTTGCATTTGTAGGATTTTACAAGTGGGGGACTATTCACAAATAAATAATGATTTATTTAAATGCAAAGAGATTTTAATCAAATGTAAATTCAATTAAAAGGGAAAAGAGGGTTTTAAATAAATAAAATTTATTCAATTAAATGGCTAAAGGGTACTTAATCAAACCTTAGTTTAACTAATAGGTTAGGCTACAAGAAAAGGATTTTAATCAAATCTTTAATGTAATTAATAGGCTGATTGGAAGAATAGGGATATTAATTAAACCTTAGTCTAATTAATATGTGAATAAATAATGATTAAATGAATAGAATTCATTTAATTAGTTGTGCAAGTTTTAGGTGTCTACATTTTGCCCCTCTTTGAAGCGATGTGTGACCACATGTTGATTCAAAGAAAAACGCTCGATATGTTGCCAAAAATTCCTGATATGATGTCGTTGCCAACATTGTCAATATGATGCCCTAGATATGAATAATTGATTTGATATGAAAAGTTGATATAAAGGTGGTGTCGATATGAGACTGATATGGAGATTCGATATGATAATGCCCCCTTGGGAGATCGTTCGTGTACTAAAGGCATGAATGATCTCTCGAAAGAAGAAGAATGTTGCTTGAAAGATAGAAGAGTGGATAGTTGATGACATGCATGGGTTTGATAAGATTGATCAGATAGATTGGATTGATAAGAATGAGATCAAGTTTGGTTTGAGGAATGACACCTCCTGTATAAGACAAAGATGATCAAAATGTCTGGTTTTAGGAACGATATATCTTGTATAAAACTTGATCAAAACATTTGGTTTCATGAAAGATACATCCTGTATAAGACATGATAGAATGGATTAGATGAAATGGATTGATAGAATTGATAAGGTTGAGATCAAGTCTAGTTTCAAGAATGACACCTCCTATATAAGACAAAGATGATCAAAACGTCTGGTTTCAGGAAGGGTATATCCTATATAAGACTTGATCAAAAGGTCTCATTTCAGGAAAGATACATCTTGTATAAGACATGAAAGATGAGAGTTGTTAAATGATGAAGATATGAAAGTGAAGAAATATTCCATGATGATGCAATAGATATGCATGTGATGGATACAATGATGAATGTGACTAGATGATGATGATGATGATATGTAACTAAATGCCATGCTATGATAATGCAACTAAATGTAGATTTTAGGAATGATCTGAAAAATGCACCTAAGCACTTAACAATGATATGAAACCTAATATGAAATGCACTCTTGTTCTTGATATTGTCACCTTTTCGATCAAATTAGATATGCTTCCTTTTTATCATCATTGAGCCTTTGATATGTTGAAAGTTGATACAAACATCATGGTATAATTGAACAATGATGGCCTGAGTATAACTTACATGGGTTTTGATATTGCAAGCTAGAACAAGCATCGAGGTATAATTGAACCACGATGACTTGAGTGCGGCTTGCGTAAATAGACAAGAGTTAACCTTTGTTCTATACAAATTGGAAATGTCCCCAGTGATATGCCACTGGATCATGTTGTAGAAAAAAATTTGCATAGTAAAAAGGCTTCACTCACAACTAGGAAACAACAAAAATATCATACTCCTTCCTTGCTTCTCTTGTTTCAAGACATCCTTGAGTTGCTTGGGAGGTATGATAAGCAAAAATAAAAAACAACCATAGATAAACATGCATGCCATCCTATGTATTTTCATTGGATAAAATATCTTGCAAATGCCTCATTGTTTAGTTTTGATCACTTCATGTTTCTTTGTTTTACCATTGATTGTCATGATCTTGTTTTCATCTCGATGTGTTTATTGTGATCAATTGTTTGTTTGAAACCTAAAGGTGATCTGCCCCCAGTGAGGTTAGGATTTTTCCCCCACTGTAGATACTACATATGATATGGAATATGTACATTAACCACCAAGCTAGGGCAAGACATGATACAGATAACTGTTCAGATAATCAAGGACAATGACTACGCTAAGTATGTCTAGGATTTATAAGCATTAGTGAAATTGTGGATTTTTGGTGATGGCTCAGATGGGTGGATATAATATATACAAATAGATGGAGGAGCTGCACTATCACAAATAGCGCACGTTGCCAGGCTTTCACCACTTGTTTTTATTGCACATTTTGATTTGTTTTCGATTTTTTTTTGTATTTTTCTTTATTTTTTGATTTTTTTTCTTTGAGAGATGAAACATGTCCTGCCATCAATTGATAAAGATAAGACCAACTAGAACAAAATCCAGAAGTCATACTGATCTATGTCATTGTTTTGATTTGTTCGATGATTGGTAAGAATGTATGGTTTCAAAGAGTGAGTACCTCGTATAAGACTGATCTGTCTGGTTTCTAGTGTACCTATCCCTATATAAGACATATTGATGTTGATGTTGATAGATGGATTGATTAACAAGACTTGATGATTGATAGGAATGTCTGGTTTCAAAGAGTGAGTACCCAATATAAGACCGATCTGTTTGGTTTCGAGTGTACCTATCCCTGTATAAGACATGTTGATGTTGATGTTGATAGATGGATTGATTAACAAGAATCGATGACTGATAGGAATGTCTGGTTTCAAAGAGTGAGTACCCCGTATAAGACCAATATGTTTGGTTTTGAGTGTACATATCCCTGTATAAGACATGTTGATGTTGATAGATTTTGAGTGATGAATCGATTAACAAGACATGTGATCAGTTTGATTGTAGACTTTGATATTTTTTCTGTTGTTGATTTGATGGATGGGCCATGCATTCATGCTTTGATTTTCAATTTTTTTATTTTTTTATTTTTTTGACATTTCTGATTTTGGGAGCTTTTTGGATTAGAAGAAATATGTATTTGGTTTCCCCAATGTATAGCAAGACAAGGAGTATTATGAATGGATGACTGAACCATTGAGGTGGAAATGGATAGGAAAAGACGAAGGTAGCTTATGCGGAGACACGTCAAGAGCTTTTTGAAATCATGTTTTTGTTCTTAGTTTTGATCAAGATCAAGGATGGAAAAGGGGATATGAATGGAGATAGGATATGGATAGGAGAAACAAGATCATAGATAGTGCTAGATGATGGAAGAAATGAATAGTTAGGATAGATGGCAAGGATTAGTATGAAGAAAGATTGTAGATAGCATTGGATGAATTTAGATAGGGTAATGGATATTGGATGAAGGATAATGGGAGATGTGGTATGAAGAATAGAGTGGATGAAACTTTGACCCCAAGTATAGAGGTCTCCATTTGCAAAGAGGTGATATGTAATATTGTCACAGTATTTAGCAACACCTGAATAAGTGTTCCTGAACTTTTTCAAAGATAGAGACCCAAACCACACTTAGAACCTCCAAAAAATTCAACTAAACATATCTAGCAACTAGGAAGTAGACTCAAAAGGGAAGAAGAGTCCCAAACTGGATCAAGGTAATTAGTCTTTGATTACCCATTTGTGTGCAATTGGGTTCATTCCGACTCATATGATCATTGCAATCTTCAGAATCTAATGTGGCTAGCTACATGAGTTGCCCTGACTTCAAAAGCATCCTGGATAGAGCCTCGTTGCCAGCAAGCTCCATAGCTCCGACAAGGTTATCGTTGTAATATCACAAATATTTCTCCATTGTCAGCGATGCGTCCATAGCCCTGATGGAGTTACTCACATGTTCCCATAGCCAAGCATTTTGATATTTCATTTTTTTTTTCTTTTCTTTTCTTGATATTTCTTTTCTTGATCATGCTTTTGATATTTTGATATTGTCTTTTTCTTTTCTTATTTTGATTGCATTGCCTTGTAAGTAATGAAACTTACATGGGTCTAATAATTACAGTGGCGTTGAAGCAAGATTTTAGATTTTTCCCTAGCCATGTCTTCGACTAAGAGATCACAATGATTTAGAGAAATTGATTAAGTGTATGAGATATAGTAATGAAAAGATGTTGATACCAAGATATAATAAGTGGTTCTTTTATGGATTGAGTGTGTATCCCAACCAAAAGAAAATGTTAAAGAGGAACAACCTCAGATTCTGAAGCATTTCATGAATAGATATCTAGGAAAAGGACTGAACATGAGATTCGAGCATGGACAAGCATGTGACAAAATGACACAAATGCCTATTTCATAGATGATGAATTTATGCAAAGGATTGAGTGAAAGGGATGTAAGGATAGAAAAGAGGTGTTGGATAATAGATATAATGTTTGAAGATTTGTGCGAGGATAGATGAAAATGTATTCAAGATAAGTGTTGGTACACAACTTGAGAAGTGATGAAGAGATAGAGGAAAATTGAATTTTGGAACATAAGGACCCAAAATAGATAAAGGAAATGATGGAAGAATAGTTTTGGAAAAATGTTTAGATAGATGGTTGAAAGAAGTTCAAAGATGTGTGCCTTTGTTGATCTTTCTTATGGATCATTTGAGGTGATGGATTGGTGAATGGAGGGAGGTAAGGATCCAAGATGGATGGAAGGGATGGAGAGTTTGACTTTGGAATGAAAGGACCTAAAATGGATTTGGAGGATGAAAGGATTCCTTAATCTTGATATTGACTTGGAATATGATTATTTGAGTTTGTGCTTTTCTCTTGATTTTGAATTAGATTAGTGAAGGAGATGGAAGGGATATCATTCTCTTTCTTAGGAGGTGGATGTTGAATGAAACTTTGCTCTTGAGATAAAAGGTGATCATTGTGGATGGAATACCAAAATCTTAGTGGATCATCATAAGATTTTCGATAGGTGGGATCTTGATAAAAAATGGGATTATATCAGAGAGCCATCATATCTTTATTTTGATTTAGGCTAGGACTCATTTCCTTTGAATAAGCTTCTTCTTTTTCAAGTGACAAGGGATGGTCACATGAGTGATCAAAGTTTCAGTTTGGATAGGTTGATGTTATTGACTTGATGGTGTAGCATCCTAAAATTGCGACACTTGCAATTTCGACTGCATTTCGGTCTTCATGATGGCGACGCAACACGCAACCTGAATGGAGACCCCGAAACCTGATTATGACACTAAAAACTGCATTTTCTTGCACCCTGGCCTGAACCTCCTTTGCACCCTGCTGTCCCGGGAGGTGGAACCAGAGCGCCCAGTGCCTTGGTCCTTCAGGACCAGGGCACCCAGCGCCCTAGTCCCTCAGGACCATGGTGCCTAGCGCCCTGGTCCCTGGGTCCTATTTTGGGCCCGGTCTCTTTTGGACTTCGGGTCTTTATGTTTGCAAATTGGAAAATTATCTTTCCTAGTCGGCCTAAGGTCGGGAAAATCAGTCTATCAGCCCTAAATGACAAGTATATAAACTACATTTTTCTCTCTCATTTGGGATGAGAAGGGGATATGTGCAAAAGCGTGGAAACTATACTCAAGCATTCAAACATTCAAGCATTCCTTCAAGCAATTGATCATTTCAAGTCTCCATTCAAGGCTAAGTGTTGCATTCAAGACAAGGATTCAACCATTGAAGAGGAGATCACTTACAACATACTACTACAACATACAACATACAACATCTATACCTTCGCACATAAGGATACAAACATCCTTAGAACAAGGTATTAGTACTTGTTTTACAGTCATTTACATTTACAGCACTTGCTCATTTCTTGGTTAATTCCAAAACCGGGGTTTGACCTAAAGGCAAACCCCTAATCCCTAACCCCCCAATCGTCTTCGCTTTTCTGTGTAGGTTGCAGGTATGTGGCTGAAATTGAAGATCTGGAATCCTTGTGCAGAGACGAACAGATCCCCCTTCATTTCGCGGATTTTTCGAAGGACCGTGGCACTCGGGCGCCATCGTCCTGACAACTTTCGCTCAAATTTGCAGGACAACGCCGTATCGACATTTTACTGCTAATTCCAGGTCCGCAGCTTCATCCTATATCCCTATTTTCAGTTTATAAGCGAATCTTTCTCACTTTCTGTGCATTCCTAGCTTAATTCTTCTATACACATTCTTTACAAAAGAGGGTAGCCTTGCTGTCATAACCCTTGAAACTCATTTAGCATCCAATCTTGCATTGTGTGGGATTGGATCTTGTGGGTTTCAACCCCTCTTTTGAATGTAAAGTCTCTCCCCTAAGTGAAAACCATCAACCCTAGTGAATCTCCCTTCTCTCTCCTTGGAGTTGGAAGAGGGGAGAGCAACTAGGGTTCGATCGCGATTTTCTGCTTTACATTTTGGTGAACTCGACGTGAACATCCTTTCTGATTATTCATGATTAGATCTGAAATTGGATTCCTTGATTACATTTCCATGTTTGATCTTTTGCAAATTTTAGAGGTTGATTGCATAAAAACCCTAAATTTTCTTTTTAGTAATTAAGCTTGTGAAATGTCTAAATGTTAATGCTTGTTTCAGATCTGCCCTCCTATTACAAATTATCAATTCATATCTATGCTTTAATTTTGAAAATTAAGTGGTTAAGTGTCAAAACCCTAATTTTTAAAACCCTCTTGATTCAACCTTTGTCCAACAATCTCACTGATCAAAACATCTCCAAATCAGCTGTAACTTTGGATTCCGCAATAAAATCACAATATCTTTCATCCCTGAAAATTTGGAAAAAAGTTGCGAGGACCGTGTGCACTCCGAGCGCCATCGTCCTCGACATTTTTTCCGAAATTTCGGGAGCTAGATCTTACTGTATTTTTCTGCTAAAATCCAGAATTTTGGCTGATTTTATCAATTTTAACACCTTCAAAATTACAGTCAAAGTTGGTCTAGGGATTGCTTGGATTAACGCTTCTAATCATTCAAAAATCATTGAAACTGAAATTTTGTGTCAAAATTGTGTTCTTACTGTCCTAAATCTGAAAAGTGTGTTTGCATTCATTCGAAATTTCAGTGCTTTATTCAAATTCTTGCAATTCGTGACTTTTGAAATTAATTGCTTAATTACAACAACTTTAATTTCCGCTTTCAAAATTGAATTTTGCGTGAAATTGAGTCAACTTTTGAATTTCAAAACTTGCATTGACATTCCCTCTAAAATCATAAAATTCAAAATTTCAGTTTCCCTCTCTTTTTTCAAAATTCAAATTTTTGCATTTTTCGACAATCTGGGTAGGGTTCAATTTTGAGATTGCAACTTTAATTTGGCCTATCTACAGATCGTAAAATCACTCAATTTTTTCAGATTAGCTCTAAAATCATCATACCTTTCATCCCTGCAAATTTCGAAAAAAGTTGCAAGGACCGTGTTGCACTCCGAGCGCCACGGTCCCGGACATTTTTTTCGAAATTTTGGGAGACTGTTGTGATTGCATTTAACAGCTTAAATCCAGAAGATTGGCTGATTTTACTGAAAATTGTTACCTCTGAATTCAAAATTTTCTCTCTCTTTCTAGTGCATGAGTTTTACAACAATAAGCCCTACTTACACTATTCCCGTTAGACAAAGCCATAGAATTAAGTCTTTCCGAGGTTTAACTACTGAGGAGATGGAACCTAATTTGAATAGCCTTTTTAACGAGGACATGGGTAATTCCTCTAATCCTCCTAATGATGAAGAAGCTCTCCATGAGGTTTCTGTAGAACAACTTTCAAAATTGGATAACCAATTTGATGATTTTCGACAATGGATGTCTCAAGAATACCCCGATAGTCAAGCTCTTCCTTTAATTGAGGGTCTAAAACGTATGCTTCAAAGTGATAAGAATGGAATTGATATTTTGCGTGGTATTGCACACATTGTGGATTCGAATGTGATGCCTATGAAGAGTTGTGCTGAAAATTTGGGTTATACACAACCTCCTACTCAAGTCAATCATTCTATTCCTTTGATGACTTCTATTGCTAGCATACCTACCTTTACATCAAACATAATGGCTACTTCTACACAAGACATTCCTCCTGTGATCACCAGTCATGGGGGCAATCCTTCTTCTTCAATTAACCCTCTTCCTTCATTTAATCCGACTTCTTCATTCATTCCTTCAATGAGTGTGCCTATTATATCTCCACAAATGAACATGATGCAAGGGGGCAATTCATTCAATCATTCCATTCCTCCTTGTAGTGTTCCTCCTGTCCAATCATCTCCTATGACTAACTATGATAGTGTCCCACCACCTTACTCTTTACCTTCTTTCAATAACATAACACCTCCATCTCAATCTAACACGTCTAATATGAACTCTTCGACTGAAGCGACCATTAACAATCTTGCACAAACTGTCTCTTCTTTACAGCAACAAATTGCTTCTATGAATCAATCTAAGTTTAGTGTGCCCACATTTGATGTTGCGAGCCCACTTTCTCTTGACATTGTTCGAGCTATTCCCCCTAAACATGTTGAAATTCCACATTTGGAGCTTTATAATGGTAAAGGTGATCCTCTAACACATGTTAAGACTTTTCAAACAATATGTACTGATTTTGCTTATGACCAAAGGTTGCTTGCAAAATTGTTCACTAGAACATTAAGAGACAAAGCCCTACAATGGTATTGCTCGTTGCCTTCCTATTCTATTACTTCTTTCGAACAACTTGCAAATGCTTTCATTCAACAATTTCAAAACAATATAAGTCCTAAAGTTACTTTGATTTATTTAATGCATTGTAAACAAGGTGTTAAAGAAAAAGTGACTGATTTCATTGGTAGATATAAGCATTTGTATGCTCAAATTTCTTTTCCAGTGCCTGGCAATGATATTCAAAGAGTCTTTATTTCTAATTTACAAAAAGATATTCGAGACAAACTTCTGTTTTCTGAGTTTAATTCTTTCCAACAGTTGTGTGCAACTCTTCACAATTATCAACTGACTGTGAGTCAAATGGAACAATCACATCCTATGGCTCCGAGTGATAAGGGTGATAGCAGTCAAAAACCATTTGGAAAGTTTAAACCGAACAGAGATTCCATCAAATTCAATGAAAACATCATCAACAACAATGTGAATGCAGCATCAGGTGTGCCTCCTATTTCTAAATTTTTCAAGAAAGAAAGAAAGTATACTCCTTTGAATGAATCATTGCATAGTATTATGAATAAGTTATTGGAACAAAATGTGCTTACTCTTCCTCCTATAAGACAAATTGATCCTGCAAAGATTACTTCACCTTATTTTGATAACAAAGCTTTTTGTCAATTTCATCGTCAGCCTGGGCATGATACTGAAAAATGTTTTTCTTTAAAGGGTAAAATTCAAGATTTGATTGATAATAATACTATTTCTGTTTCTGGAGTGAATGATAAAGGCAACACATCTGTAGCTCCTCCTAACCAAAATCTTCAGATTTTCACTGATCCATTACCTTCTCATACCTCTAATGCGATTGAGGCTAATGATTCCTCTCTCTCATCTGATGGTCTTGTGTCTATGACTCTGAATGTGATTAACTTTGTAGAGCAGAAAGAAAACCCTAAAGAACCTTCCATCACATTTGATTCCAGTGAAACCATTAGGGCACCTGATGGTCCTTTATACATAGTTGCAAAAGTCAAGAATACACCTTGCCGTGGAGTGCTTATTGATCCTTCGTGCATGGTTAATGTTATTACTGAAGAATTTCTTTTTACTTTGCAATTGAATCAAGTGATATATGACAAAACAGATGTGATTGTGAAACTATTTGATGCATTTTCTTCTCCTGCAATTGGTTCTATTACATTGCCTATTGAGGTCCATAACAAATCCCTTGATGTGAACTTTTCTATTATTCCATCTTCCGAACAATTTCGTGTGAAGCTTGGCTATCCTTGGCTATCTTCCATGAAAGCTATTGCTTCTCCTATTCATAAGTGTTTGAAATTTCCCCATAATGGTGAAGTTGTTACTGTCAATCATAGTCTCTTTAAACCAGCTGAAAGAACTTCTAGCGTTCCTCTTGATTACTTTTGGCCTAAACAATTCCAATCTCTTCCTCCGCGAAGTGATCATCTTTTCAAATCTTATCAAAAATGGAAAACAGATATGATTCTATCTTTAAGTGAACCTAGAACACCTAAACTTGATATTCCTATTGTTCTTGAGAAGGAAGTTCTTCCTTTGAAAGATAAAACTAATGTCTTTCCTCAAGAAGATTCCCAACCCATCCCTATGGATGTGACTATGTCTATATCTAATAAACTTCCTAAAAGTAGACCTATCCCTCCTCGTCATGATGGACTTGGTCTTCTTCCTAAACCAAAAATTCCTCCTTTATATGGAGCAGTTCCTCCTCCTTCTTTTTATAGAGAGAAGAGACCTTCTTCTTCTCCTATTATCCAGCCTAAGAGACCACAACCTAAACACCCAAGTGATAAGGATGAGAACATTCCTCCTCCTCAATCTTCTCAACTTCCTACTAAGACTAGACGAAATCGTTCTGCACGCGAACGCCGACGAAAGCGTCGTCTTAGAGCTCAAGCAGCTGCTTCTCAAACTTTGCAATCTCCAAAAACACCTTCAACAAGCATTATTCCATTTTCTCCTCAGCCGACGATTGAGCCGAAATCTCCTAAACATAAGATGCATGATGGTCTTGATCCTGTGCGAGTTAAAGATCCTATTTTTATAAATCTTGATGATGATATAGATGAAAATGTTATTCATGATGAAAATGCTACTTCTCTTGCTTCTGATAGTGAATATGAACTTGTTGATGTTGATAACCATTTATCTAATGAATTTTCTAAAGCACTTATCCTAGCTCCTAGACAAGAACAATGTGGCTCGGAACATGAACATAGCCCTTGTTTGGATCTTGTGATAGCTCCATCTGCTGTGTTGGATGTTCCTCCTCTAGCGTGTTCCCTGCCTTCCCGAAACATTGATCAGCAAGATCGGGGGGTAGATGACGTGCTAGACTAGTTACATTAGCATAGAAAATTCTCTCCCCCTCTTTTGTTACTTCTTCTATATGTTATTCTCATTCTTCTATTTGTCGTCCTTAGTGTTGTCTACTTGAGGACGATGCAAAGCATTGAGATTTCTTTTGGTCTCTCTCATTTTGACTCAAAAGACACATGTGTTCCCTTCTTCTAGGTGACCTTCCTTGATTGGGGAATGAAGAACAATTATGCATACATACATATGATATATATACATGAATTATCATACAGCATACTGACCCCGAGGAAAGCGAAGTCACCTTGTGCTTTGTGTTTTGTGTCTATTATCCTTGGGTTTATCTCACACTTGGGGGCTAAATCCTTGTGATAACGTGCTCCTTTCCCTTCTCATTCTTATATGTATCACTACCTTAAAGCAATCACCCCCAGTGAGGCGTGTGCGATCGCTTTAACGTAGGGGGGCATACATCCCGTTCATATCTTTTCAAGATACTTGAAAATTTCTTGACAAATTTAACCTTGCCTTGAAAATTTTTGATATCTTTCTTGCATGACTCATAGTGAGGGAACCTTACTACTGACAGTCATGGTTCTCCCTCGTGATCTTCCCTTTTACTTTGTTGATCGAAGTCGTAAGATCCTTAGTCCACTGGGGGCTTGGTGTATCTTGCCTCCTTGACGTGGTGAAAGTCTTTCAATATTATTTCCTTGTACTTTACCGGAAGTATGAGCATACATACTCCCGCTAAAGTGGGGGCTAAATGTAGCGTCCTAAAATTGCGACACTTGCAATTTCGACTGCATTTCGGTCTTCACAATGGCGACGCAACACGCAACCTGAATGGAGACCCCGAAACCTGATTATGACACTGAAAAATGCATTTTCTTGCACCCTGGCCTGAACCTTCTTTGCACCCTGCTGTCCCGGGAGGTGGGACCAGAGCGCCCAGCGCCCTGGTCCTTCAGGACCAGGGCGCCCAACGCCCTGGTCCCTCAGGACCATGGCGCCCAGCGCCCTGGTCCCTGGGTCCTATTTTGGGCCCGGTCTCTTTTGGACTTCGGGTCTTTATGTTTGCAAATTGGAAAATTATCTTTCCTGGTCGGCCTAAGGTCGGGAAAATCAGTCTATCAGCCCTAAATGACAAGTATATAAACTACATTTTTCTCTCTCATTTGGGATGAGAAGGGGATATGTGCAAAAGCGTGGAAACTATACTCAAGCATTCAAACATTCAAGCATTCCTTCAAGCAATTGATCATTTCAAGTCTCCATTCAAGGCTAAGTGTTGCATTCAAGACAAGGATTCAACCATTGAAGAGGAGATCACTTACAACATACAACTACAACATACAACATACAACATACAACATCTATACCTTCGCACATAAGGATACAAACATCCTTAGAACAAGGTATTAGTACTTGTTTTACAGTCATTTACATTTACAACACTTGCTCATTTCTTGGTTAATTCCAAAACCGGGGTTTGACCTAAAGGAAAACCCCTAATCCCTAACCCCCCAATCGTCTTTGCTTTTCTGTGTGTACGTTGCAGGTACGCGGCTGAAATTGAAGATCTGGAATCCTTGTACAGAGACGAACAGATCCCCCTTCGTTTCGCGGATTTTTCGGAGGACCGTGGCGCTCGGGCGCCATCATCTCGACAACTTTCGCTCAAATTTGCAGGACAGCGCCGTATCAACATTTTACTGCTAATTCCAGGTCCGCAGCTTCATCCTATATCCCTATCTCAGTTTATAAGCGAATCTTTCTCACTTTCTATGCATTCCTAGCTTAATTCTTCTATACACATTCTTTACAAAAGAGGGTAGCCTTGCTGTCATAACCCTTGAAACTCATTTAGCATCCAATCTTGCATTGTGTGGGATTGGATCTTGTGGGTTTCAACCCCTCTTTTGAATGTAAAGTCTCTCCCCTAAGTGAAAACCATCAACCCTAGTGAATCTCCCTTCTCTCTCCTTGGAGTTGGAAGAGGGGAGAGCAACTAGGGTTCGATCGCGATTTTCCGCTTTACAGATGGATACTTCGTTTCAAATACTCAAGCTTAATAAGTCGAATAGCGGGTTTGTTCGATAGGCCCCTATGACAAAGCACACCAAATGATATGGATAAAGTCTCCTGATATGGAAACTTGATTTGACTAACTTGAATACCTAGCTAGGTATTGTTGTCATTGAGATAGTTGGATGATAAACTCTTGATCACTTGGTTTGATACTCCCTTAATCTTGTTGGATGAAAGTCTTGCCTAAAGATAGTTGAAAAGCTAATAACTACCTCAAAAGGTGCTTTGTTGAATTTGTAAACTTCTCCACTCTATGATTCCTTTATTTGAACTGATGTTTTTTTATTTGTTGATTGATACTTTGCAAGATGTTTGATCATTTGTGACAAGAATACATAGCACACATGAAGACAATGGTCATCCTAATGCTAAACATTTAGTGTATGTTCTTTGAGGACGTGTTCAAATTCTCGATGTTTTCATTGGTTTGGATACAAATAAGACACACCAAGTAGACTCTTTATTCAAGGGTCATCAACAATATCATAGCCCATAGCTCGATACTCCTTTAGCTCAAACAATTGTGTCACTCCCTAAGGGGCACCCATTTTTTTTGCCTTTTTCAAGAAATTAACCCAAAGTGGATTGCTCCTCAATTGGGTAGTTATCTTGGGAGATGTATGGTGAGTGATCTTGGGGGAAGATTCTTCCTCAGTCTTGCACTATGATATTGCCAATGTATGACAACTGACTTGGCTCAAAGTTTTTACTTCTACGGTTCATAATAAAGGATCCGTTTGATGTAGAAAATGATAAACTCAATTAAGAGGCTTCCCAACCTTTAGAACACCGGATTTTTCGCATCTTCAAGGATACTAGGAGAAGACTATCAAATACACACTTCCGTTGGAGGGGATTTTCATCAGCCTCCATATTTGATTATAGTGGGTTGGAAACTTTGTTTTAGCCGTTGCCCACTTGGGTCGTGCCCTTGTAACCAACCCCCTCAAGGCGTTTAGGAAGGCAAACCTCGTAAAGGTTTTAAATTTTTGAAAGTAAATAAAGCATGAAAAGAGTGGGTTTGGCTTTTTGGTCACCCAATTAAGGGGAGAGCATATACCTACCACTCAAGACAAAGCATATGATGTTCTTTTTTCCTTTCAAAGCAATGATTATCTAAGTCCTAATTGGAGATGTTGCTCCAATCAAACATGGTGTTTATTTTAGTCCTACATTGAAATTGTTTTCTAACTAGGAAAGTGAAATCCTAGTCAACAAAATGAAAGCACATTGCTATAAAGTAAATCGATTTTGCAAAATGCGACAAGTTGATTGTTCTTTTAAACTTGCAAATAAAGATTGATTGTAAATTTTACCTTTGCAAGAAATGAAAGTTGTTCTTTTTAAGCCCAAATTTGAAGTGTTTTTGCTCCTAACTTGCAAAAAAATAAAGTTTGATTTGTGATTCCATTTACCTTTGCAAGTGATGTTCTTTTTAGATCCCCAAAACAAATGTGATTCTTTTTAAAGAACCAAATTTAAAATGTGAATTATTTTTAATCAATTTTGAAAATGCTAGCAAAGAAAATAAAAAAATCCTAACTTAACTCCTCCAATCTGCAAGAAACTCTTAGAAACCTGCAAAAAAAGAAGTTGGTGAAAATCCCAATCACTTGGTGGGCTAGACAAGCCTAATTCGCCAAACAAGATTAATTTTTTTTGCCTCTATGACTGTTGGCATTTGCATGAAGATTGCATTAATGATATTTGTAATGATAGTGTTGATATTGTTGTAATATTGTTTTGTAACCGATAGGATGAACTAGTGAAGGAAACTATAACCGGTAGGAAGAATTTGTGGAGTGAACTGATATTGCTATATATTGGAGAGTTGAACTGATAATCGGTAAACCCTACCTATTATTTTTTATAAACCCTAACCAATTAAGTTTGGTGAATTGGTTATATTGTTTTACAATCTGATGATGAGTGACAATGATTATGACACGTATTATTATTGCATGAAGACAATTTCAAGTGATTTTGGCACTTTGATGTAACGGTTTTTGTCTAGGGAATGAGCAAGTATACAACATGTAATGCAAAGCATGTGATGAGTTACTAAGTTCTATGAAGCGGTAATCAAGGAGCGATCAAGGTTTTCTTGATTGATGTGCAAAGATTGCTATGTAATCCAACGGTCATACTTGAACCGACTTGTTTGTAATCTCTATGAGAATTAGGTTTTTGTTTTGTTACAGACCTAATTGATTTGTTTATAAGGTCGATGAGTTGTTTAGTCTTAGAGTTGGCAAATATTAGTTGAGTGTGTGGTTGCCGATCCGGATGATGTATTTGTAGTTTGAGTAAAGGCAGATAGGAGCATGAAAAGGATCTGAACAAGAAAGTGTAGTGTTATTCAAACAGATCAACAAACTCTTGTTGTTTTCTAACAATTACAACAAAATTGAAATACCCTAACTGGGTAAGCTCTAACAAGCTTGTTTCTATTCAAATCCTCTAACCAGGTGATCCATTAGCTTAGATTTTCAAATCCTCTACCAAGGTTACTTCTTACAGGGTATTTCTTCTAACAAGACATTGTAGTCAATCCCTTAATCGGGTGGTCCCTAACAAGAATTTTGTAAAGCTTTAACATGATAGGCTCCTAACATGACAAACTTCAGAAGAGTTGAAATAGTTATCTTGTGAGTCTCATCTCACCGTGGTTTTTTTCATTTGGGTTTCCACATAAAAAATATTTGTGTCAAGTGGTGAATGTTTTTGTGGTTATGTTCTTATGGTTGATTTGCTTAACTACTTAACTACTTTGATAAGTCATGATAATCGGAAGCATTGAGAAATGAAGTTTTTTGACATATGAAAAAGCATTTGGATGTTTATGAGTTTGAAGTTGTTTACTATTAGTTTGTTGTAACATTCAACCAGTTTATCTTATGAGTTTTTATCTTGATAGTGGTATTGCATTGATAGTTCTAAGTTTACTTTGAGAGATTGATTTTGAGATTGGTGAAGTTAGTATCAGTTTTTCTATATACTGATTCACCCCCCTCTCAGTGGTTGACCATATTCTTATTCTTTCATCATACCATCAATTGGTATTAGAGCATATCAGGTCCTCTAAGGTCTAAGCCTAACAAACTTGAGGTAAAGATCTTGCAAATCATGATGAAGAAGGAAGGTCCAAAGTTTAATAGAGAGAACTATAGGAAATGGAGTGACATAATGAAAATTTATATCAAGAGTCTTGGAAGCCAGTATTGGGAACATGTCAATACTCAATATGTTGCACCTACTGGGATTTTGACTGATGTAGAGTATGTAGACCTTCATGGTCTAGAGACTGCATATGAGGTATGGAAAAAACTTGAAGATATTTATAGCGGTGATGAACATGTTAAGATTTCTAAAGAAGAGAGTCTAAGAGGAAAGTTTGATGACATGCAGATGGCTGAAGGTGAGAATATCAAACAGTATGGTCAAAGGATAAAAGAGATAGTCTGTGAAATTAAGAGTGCAGGAGGTATAGTGGAAGATGCCACAGTGATCAGTAAGGTACTAAGAACCCTGCTACCATTCTACACTATCCGAGTTGCAGCCATTCAGGAGCAAAAGTCCATTGACAAAACTAAGGCAACTCTCGACTCCATCATTGGCAAGCTTACTGCATTTGAATTAAATGGCTATGATGGTAGTGTACAGAAACACGAGTCTACATTTAGAGCTTCTATTTCTAACCCATCTATGAGAAAAAATAGAGATGCTAGTCACAGTTATGAATCTAGATCCATCAGAGAAGCTGATGATGAAGATAGTTTAGTTGAGTTTGAAGCATTGTAGGCCAAGTGATTGCCCAGAGGCACTAGTAAACATAGAGGTAAATTACCTCTGAAATGTTTTGCATCAAACAAGATTGGACACATAGCTGCTAACTATCTTAATGGTGATAATGAGCATAAACGAGAGAAATTCAAGAAGTATACGGGTAAAGGAAAAATAGATTGTCTTATTGTTGTTGATGATGGTATGACTGATGAAGAATCTGATTGTGATGCTAATGAAGACATTGCGTTTGTAGCCATTAAAGAGGAGATATCTGATCAGAAGGCGTTAGTATCTAGGATGGATAACTCTAATGATTGGATCATTGATAGTGGTTGTTCACATCACATGACCGGTGACTGGAGCAAATTTATTTCTTTGAAGGAATTTGATGGCAGAGTTGTAAGATTTGGTAATGACTCACCCTGCATGGTTAAAGGTAAAGGAACTATTTCTCTTAATGGAAAGAGTAGTGCAGATGATGTCTACTGGGTTGAAGGTTTAAAGCACAATATTTTGAGTGTGGCACAAATCAATGATAGAGGATACCCATTGGAGTTTAAAAATGGTATGTGAAAAATCTATGGTAGCAAAGGTGAATTGATTGCAACCGAGAAGCAAAATAAAGGTAGCCTGTTTCACCTTAATCCTAAAGTCAACAACTGTTTAATTGCAAAGATAGATGATAGTTGGCTTTGGCATAGGAGATTTTGTCATATAAATTTTGATAACATTGTTAAAGTGAGTAAGTCCAAGACAATGAGAGGTTTTCCTCAGTTGGACAAACTAGTTAATGCTCTATGTAAGGAATGTCAGTTGGGAAAGATGACATCCTCAAATTTCAAGAGAAAATCTTTTTCAGCGGAACATTTGTTAGATTTGGTTCATATAGATCTTTGTGGACCAATAAGAACAAAAATTATTCAAGGTGACAAATAGTTTATGATCTCCACTGATGATTGCTCAAGGATGATGTGGGTCACATTCTTGAAGGATAAGACTGAAGCTTTTGGTAAGTTTAAGGCATTTAGGTCCTTAGCTGAGAAGGAGAGCAGTAAGAAGATAAAGTGTCTGAGGACAGATCACAGCGGTGAATTTACTTCTAAGGAATTCACTAGGTATTATGAAGAAAATGGTATCAAACAACATCTTTCTACACCGAGAACACCACAACAGAATGGTATCATAGAGAGAAACAACCGGTTAGTTGTTGAAGCTGCTAGGACAATGTTGATACAAGGAGGTGTAGCGAAAACATTTTGGAGAGAAGCTATCAACACAACTGTCTATTCTATGAACCGAATTCTGGTAAAGAGAGGTAAGGAAAAGACTCCTTATGAATACTGGTATGGAAGATCACCTAATGTTAGTTATTTCAAGATATTTGGTAGCAAATGTTTTATTAAGAGAGGTTGTTATGTTAGCAAATTTGAAGCTAAAAGTGATGAAGGTATATTTCTTGGCTATTCCACCAAGAGTAACAACTAGACATAGAGAATTATTGAGAGTGTTGATGTTCGAGTGGATGAATATCCTGAAGTCTCAGAGGAAACCAGTTTGGATAAAAAGGATGAAGATCCTTGAATTTTGTTTTTGGAACCAGAAACTGTGAAATTTGAAATTGGCAGAGCAAATACTGATGTACTAGTTCAATCGAAACAGATAAATTCAGAAGAAGATGATGATAATGAAGAAGTTGAACCTAAAGATAATGATCATGTTATTCCAAGATATGTGAGACTAAATCACAGCCCTGAACAAATTATTGGGGATAAGGATGCTGGAGTACTAACCAGAAGAAGAATCGGAGAGAATTCCTGCATGATCTCCACTATTGAACCAAGAACTACTAAGGAAGCATTTGGTGATGATCATTAGGTCAAAGCTGTGGAGGAGGAATTAGATCAAATTGAGAAGAACAACACATGGACTCTAGTACCCCCGACCAGTAAACAAAAATGTAATAGATACTAAGTGGGTATTCAAGAATAAGTTGAATTAAATGGTGTTGTAGTTTGCAACAAGGCTAGGTTTGTTTGCAAAGGTTATGTAAAAGAGGAAGGAGAAGATTATGGTGAGACTTTTGCACCAGTGGCAAGACTGGAAGGTGTCAGAACTTTACTTGCATTTGCAGCACATAATAAATTCAAGGTATACTAGATGGATGTTAAGTCAGCATTTTTGAATGGGATACTAGAAGAAGAAGTATACATTGAGAAGCCAGATGGTTGTTCTTTGATTGATGAGAAAGACATGGTATGTAGATTGCATAAGGCTTTCTATGGATTAAAGAAGGCACTAAGAGCATGGTATGAAAGGCTTTATACACATTTGATGAAGATAGGCTTTCTGAGAACCAGCGATGATAATAACATATATTTCAAATCTGAAGGAGATAAAATACTGGTCAGTGAAGTATTTGTAGATGATATCATATTTGGAGGTAATGATGACATGAGCAATGATTTTACAGAGGAAATGAAAAATGAGTTTGAAATGTCTCTAGTGGGAGAAATAATTTTTTTGATAGGCTTGCAAATACAACAAATGAAGAATGATATTTTCATCACATAGTCTAAGTATGTGAAAGAGGTTTTGAAGACATTTGGTATGAGTGATTGTAAACCAGTTGGGAAACTAATGGTTACGAGTTGTAAGTTGTCTAAGGAAGATGAATCCACATCTATTGATGAGAAGGAATATAGGTCAATGATTGGAAAATTGCACTATGTTGTTCACAATAGACCAGATATAGCTCATACAGTTGGCATAACTATTAGATTCTAGAAGAATCCTAAGGAAACACACCTGATAGAAATCAAGAGGATTTTTAGATACTTGAAAGTAACTGTTGACTATGGATTATGGTATCCATATGGAGGAAATTTTGACTTGAAGGTGTACACAGATGCAGATTGGGCAGGAAATGTTAATGAACACAACTAGTGGAGCATATTTTCTTGGAGGAAGACTTGTTTCATATAGTAGTAAGAAGCAGAGTTGGACATCACAATCTACTGCTGAAGCTGAGTATGTTGCAGCTTACATGAATTGTACTCAGGCTATCTGGATGAGGCACATTTTGGAAGGTTTTAAGATGAAGATTTCAGAACCTGTAAAGATCTTATGTGATAATACAAGTGCCATAAATATTTCCAAGAACTCTATTTTGTATGCACGAACCAAGCATATTGAATTGAAGTATCATTTCTTAAGGAAAAAGTGCAGAGTAAAGATGTGATCTTGGAGCATATTTCTACCAAGGAGTAGCTTGCAGATATCTTTACTAAACCTCTGCCTAAGACTACTTTTGAGTATCTTAGAAGTCAGCTAGGGGTTGTACCCCTAGCTGACTTCTAAGATGTGATCTTGGAGCATATTTCTACCAAGGAGCAGCTTGCAGATATCTTTACTAAACCTCTGCCTAAGACTACTTTTGAGTATCTTAGAAGTCAGCTAGGGGTTGTACCCCTTCATGAGGCTAGTTAAGCATGATGTAGATTACATTAGTCCTAGAGCTACTTGCAAAATTTTACAGAAGGAATGGTGTAGAAATGGAGTTATTCCATAGGGGGAGCATCAAATTGCAGGTTGTTGATGCTGCACAGTGAAATTTGACATTACATGTTTTACTTTCAATTTGGCATTGTTGTTAAAGGGGGAGAAGAATTATGTGATTATGGGGAGAAGAACCAGCGACAAGCTAAAGACATGGAGATCATGGTGAATACTGGGTAATGTAAACCAGGATTCCTATTCACAATCACAACAACAATCAATGGTATTGATATTTGTATTGCCATCAATGCCAAAGGGGGAGATTGTTGGCATTTGCATGAAGATTGCATTAATGATATGTTATGTTGTCATTGATGTCAATTAACCGGTAATGATATTGTTAATATTGTTGTAATATTATTTTGTAACCGATAGGATGAACTAGTGAAGGAAAATATAAGTGGTAGGAAGAATTTGTGGAGTGAACAGGTATTTCTATATATTGGAGAGTTGAACCAGTAACTAACAAACCCTACCTATTGTTTTTGATAAACCCTAGTCAATTAAGTTTGGTGAATTGGTTATATTGGTTTACAATTTGATGGTGAGAAGCAATGATTATGACATGTATGATTATTGCATGAAGATAATTTCAAGTGATTTGGCGTGTTGATGTAACAGTTTTTGTCTAGGGAATGAGCAAGTATACTGCATGTAATGCAAAGCGCGTGATGAGTTACTAAGTTCGATGAAGTGGTGATCAAGGAGCGGTCGAGGTTTTCTTGATTGATGTGAAGAGATTGCTATGTAATCCAATGATCATACTTGAATCGACTTGTTTGTAATCTCTATGAGAATTAGGTTTTTGTTGTGTTACCGACCTAATTGATTTGTTTATAAGGTCGATGAGTTGTTTAGTTTCAGAGTTGGCAAAGATCAGTTGAGTGTGTGGTTGCCAAATCAGATGATGTATCTGTAGTTTGAGTAAAGGCATATAGAAGCATGAAAAGGATCTGAACAAGCAAGTGTAGTGTTATTCAAACAGATCACCAAACTCCTCTTGTTTTCTAACAATTACAATAGAATTAAAATCCCCTAACCAGGTAAGCTCTAACAAGCTTGGTGCTATTAAAATCCTCTAACCAGGTGATCCATTAGCTTGGATTTTCAAATCCTTTACCGAGGTTACTCCTTATAGGGTATTTCTTCTAACAAGGCATTATAGTCAATCCCTTAACCAGGTGGTCCCTAACATGATCTGTTCTTAATAGGACTTTTGTAAAGCTTTAACAAACTAGGCTCCTAACAGGCCAAACTTCAGAAGAGTTCAGATAGTTATCTCGTGAGTCTCATCTCACCATGGTTTTTCCCATTTGGGTTTCCATGCCAAAAATATTTGTGTCAAGTGGTGAATGTTTTTGTGGTTGTGTTCTTATGGTTGATTTTCTTAACTACTTAACTACTTTGATAAGTCCTAAAAACCAGAAGCATTGAGAAATGAAGTCTGTTGACATATAAAAAAACATTTGGATGTTTATGAGTTTGAAGTTGTTTACAGTTAGTTTGTTGTAACAATCAACCGGTTTATCTTATAAGTTTTTATCTTGACAGTGGTATTGCAATGATAGTTCTAAGTTTACTTTGAGAGATTGATTTTTAGATTGGTGAAGTTAGTATCAATTTTTCTATCTACTGATTCACACCCCCTCTCAGTAGTTGGTCGGATTCTTATTCTTTCATCATACTATCAGATAAATGTGCTATTAGAGAGGGCAAATACGCTACAATAGAGAGTCAATGCACCACTACAGAGAGTAAATGTGTTACAACGTATTGCAAATACACTACAAGATGTAGTAAATGTGCTAAAGTGTCAAGAACCAGAAAATAGACAGAAGATAGAAATTGTAACCCTGCAAATGCACTATTACAAAGAATGTATTCACTCCGTCGTACTTTAAATGCATGATAATAGTGAGTGTATGCACTATAACAAAGACCAAACGTGTTGTAGCATACAACCTATGCGCTAGAAGATTCTGTAAGATTTCTTGGCTGGACCTGCGCAAAAATGTTAGAAATTTGATAAATTTAGGGGTCAAGACCCACGGTGGGCACAAAAAATGTGTGCTCAAAAGGTGTGGAATCTGTAAAAGAGATTTAAACAACATCAAACACACACATGAAATATTATGTTAGGGTTAGAAATCAAAATAGAAACTAAACTAAGTTATCTTCAAAATCAAGACCCCAAGCACATCTCATGTTCCTCTATCTCCAAGGATCTTCACGATTCAAGGTGGCTCTCACTTGGAAGAGCACTTGATCTTTTAGATGTCAACTTAAAGAACGAGATTAAAGGATATGCCAAGATCAAAATGAATGCAACTAAGATCCTAGCTAGATGATCAAATGATATGAATAGATGAAATGCAAGATATGAGATTAAGATTGATTCCAAATTGAAAGCTTAGGTATGATAATTAAACTTACATGGATATTGCTATGAAATTGATATACAATAGCCATGAATTAAGCTGGCATGAAAATGGGATTAGCATGATACTATCAACATGATGAAAGTTAAACTAGTATGCAACTAAGATAATCTAAGTGCTTGAAGATGACAAATTGAGCTCCTTGATAATCTGAAAAATAACTATAAGTTTTATGCACAAGATGATGGATCGTAAGATTGAATAAATGGGCTCTATTTATAGAGAACATAGAGACATGGATGGACAAGATTGAGCAATCTTAACAAGGGTTAGGATTGAAAGTTATCAATCCATGATGGGGATTCAATCCAATCCCAAGTTAACAATGTCACCTTGAGATGACTTGAGAGGATTCTAAGCAAGCATTAGATGCTAAGTAAGCATTAGTGATAATCTCAAGGGATGACATCATTAAATAATGTTATTATCCAAGGGAGTATGCTATTTTCCAAGAGGTAAACTCTTGTGCAAAGTTGAAGGATGGTCAAAGGGACAACCATCATGGGATGGGATGATACCTTGTAAGAGGCATCAAGTGATATTTGAAGACTTTGGAGGTTAACTTGTTGGAAGGCAGATAACCTTCAAGGTTTTTGTAAGAGCTTTACAAGTTTGGAAGACTCAACAAGTTAACTTGTTGAAGAAGGTAAAGTCATCAACACATTTGGAAGGCTTTCCCCAAATTTGGAGAAGTGACTCCCCAAATTTAGGGATGTGACATGATTAGAGGAATTAGGCTAGTTAATGAGGGATTAGAGGGGTTTTAGAAGAATATTATCATGATAATAGAAAATGTAGGAGAATGCAAGTGGAGAGAAATAAGCATTTTTAGATAAAATAAAAGATTTATTTTAGCCAAAAGGGGCACAACTTGCATTTGTAGGATTTTGCAAGTGGGGGGACTATTCACAAATAAATAATGATTCATTTAAATGCAAAGAGATTTGAATCAAATGTAAATTCAATTAAAAGGGAAAAGGGGGTTTTAATTAAATAAATAAGATTTATTCAATTAAATGGATAAAGGGTACTTAATCAAACCTTAGTTTAAGTAATAGGTTAGGCTAGAAGAAAAGGATTTTAATCATGTCTTTAATTTGATTAATAGACTGATTGGAAGAATAGGGATATTAATTAAACCTTACTCTAATTAATAGGAGAATAAATGATGATTAAATGAATAGAATTCATTTAATTAATTGTGCAAGTTTTAGATGTCTACACAAAGAACTCTAAAGATACAGACAAATAGAGATAAAATAGGAGTGGGAGGGAGAGGTAAGTAGAGAGAGTGTGAGAGGGGAGAAGGATATTTATAGAGATATATGTAGTGGGATTAGGGAGAGAGAGAGAGGTGAGATTGAAAGTATGGAGGGGAGTAGGGAGGGAGGGAGATGTATAGAGACAAGTCTAGATCTAAGGGGAGAGAGAGCGAGATATATGAGTGATGAAGAGGTATAAATATAAGTGTAGATCTTGAGAGAGAGAGAGAAGGAGGTATTGAGGGAGAGGTATAAGGATAGGTATACACAGATATGTATATTTAGAGGGACAAAAAGAGAGGGAGGGAGAAAGGGAGAGGTGGAGCAATAGGTTTAGATCTTAGGAGAGAGAAGTAGAGAAAGGAATGAAGAGAGATAAGATATTTTATCAAAATTTATTAGTCTCCTTTGCAAAATGCCTAAATTTGTTACTATTAATTAATCATTGAATGTTTCAAGTATTTTGAGATGAATGTTACAAAAAAATTGTTGGCAATTGACACTCAATTGGTTTGTTTCACTATGATGTCATTGATGGCAACATGATATCTTGTTCCGACTTCATGTTTTGGTTCAGTTGTGTACTGGCAGACACTTCACCGACATCAACACTAGTAGGATGGAAGGATTTCTCAGGTTACCGACATAGTTTAGAATATGGTTATCGGTATTGGAGGCCGACATCTTTTGGGTCCGACATTGACGATTATTTTGATATTAATGTATTTATGTTATCCAATCGACATGTATATGTTGCAATTATGAATGAATTGATTATGTGTTGCATTGATGTTTTGTCATTGATGTCAACACTAGCTGATATGGATGGTTACAGACAGACAAGTTTGGGTTACCGATAGAAGATCTAGTGTTACCGACAGAAGAGATTATCTGTTGGACACTTCCGACATGTTTGTATCAGTGAAGTATATTGGATTTCATTTGTTATATGCTCCATGAGCATGTTTTGGTCAGTTGGTATTGGCTTGGTAATTGGATGTTATCATACACTTTGGTAAACCCTTACCGACACTGGTTTAAGGCTTTACCGACAGAGCTTTCATTGAGGAATCATGACAGGATGCACAATTGGTGTTGGTGCAGCTTATTCAAGGATTTTAGGATGCTGAAGATGTTTGTTGATCATGCTTCAATTGCTTGAAGATATTGCTTTGGTGTGGTGGACCTAGAATAGGTCCGGTACATATCTAGGTTATGGACCGGTATCATGCTAGTGTGTACTCTACACGTTACCTAGATGATTTGAGATATTTTATAGATTTGTTATTATTATTTTTGTTTTAAGCCGACATGGCATATCATTGTAATAAGGAATTATGTAATGATATTATTATAAAATCTTTAGGTGGCCAACCTAATTGGTTTAGGCCTTAGGATTTGTAGAAATAAGAGGTAGAAACTCTTTGTAAAAGTATCATGGTTATTGGAAAGGTCATGGTCAAGGAATGTAATGTGCGAATATTGTAATATCATTTAGGCAGAGGAGTTGATCGATCATTAGTGATCGGATTGGTTTCGGAAAAGGATTTAGTCCTCTGGCATTGAGCTTAACTAAGACTGTAATCAGGCATAGTAGATGCTATTCCCAACAGTTCACTCTATTGGATTGTTTTTCATTTATCTTGAGAAGGATGTAGCCTCTTTGTAGTCAATGAGACTCTTTTGTAATGAGAAGTATGCTCTAGGCAGTGTGCCTTCCTGCAAGTGCAAGCCCTTCATTGTAACACATACTTTCTGCAGAAGTGTTGGTGTAAATATTCATTATGGATATTATTACACTTTACTTAAGTTAACTTAGGATAATGCATCTCTTCGTAGTTTGGATTTGAGACACTTAGGGAAGTGTGCACATAGGGATAGAGCTTGTAGGAGAAATTCCACCTTTTGTGGTCTTATTTTACTGTTACACTCCACATTCGGGGGGTCATCCACCTCTTGTGGAATATTATATTATTTCTCCTACCTACCCTTGTTTCTCATTGAGCCACATGTCATGATTGTGTGCTTGTACATCCATATGGCCTTACCTATATAAGAAGGCTTATATTCATTGTATTGGCGAATCCAGTTGATCATTTTTCATATTGATGAGAATATAGTTTGTTTTTGTCATTCTTTTGTCTCTATTTTTATACTTTTCATTGTGCCCTTGATCTTGGCAAAATCTCACATGGTATCAGAGCTATTAGGGCTTCATTGATTGGTTTTTGGAGACATCGTGGAAGGCTTCTATTTTCAGATCTAAGGAACTGTGCTTTTTGGAGGCATCTTGGAGCGTTTTTTACCTCACCATTGCATCCGGGAGGCCGTTTCCATAAAAATCGAGTATAAATTCGACCTATTTTGGCGAAAATCGATTTTTGGGTGTGGAGGAAATTTTTTGCCCAATTCGGGAGGTACGGTACAGATTTTTCGGATTTTTTTCAAAAAAAAAAAAAAATTTCTGAAAATTATTTTCCAGTTTGAAATTTTTTTTTGAAAAAAGAAAATTGAAAATTATTTTTGGGATCCGTACCTTCTACCCAGTCAGCAGCGCACAGTCAGCGCTCAATCAGCAACACCCAGTTAGCGCCCAGTCAGCGTTTTCTTTGAAAATTTTTAGACCCCTCTCCGTTGAGCAGTTTGGATTTTTGGATCAAATTTGGAGGCCCATAACTTGCTCAATTTTGCTCCTTTTTGGGTGCAATTTTTTTTGATTTGGGCTAATTTTTAATGTTCTTCATAGTGGTGTGGTTATTATCTGGTTTTGGTGCACAGGTGTTCCTGTCCAATCCTCAATTCTGCAACTTCAAAGGCCTCATTTGAGCTCATACGACCTCCTTTTTAGGTGCCATTTTTTTTGAAAGTGCATGTTTTTTCATTTAATTTCATAATCTATGATCAGATCTCAGATATTTTAAGTAGAAATTGTACTTTTAGATATTGGTCTTATTTGGCCTATTTGGTACTTGTAAATTGCTTGGATCTTAGTTTAGATCTCTTGCATTATTAGTTTGAGTCTCTTTTGGCCTTATTGAGGTAGTTGCAGAATTGAAATCAGAAGTCCACTTTGCCATTTTTTGCAAGTGGCCCATTGTACATGCACTAAGTATAAAAAGCCAAATCATCACTTTTGGGGGGGTGTCTTGTGTGATTGTGCCTCTCTTTCCTTGTGCTCTTTCATTTTTGTTGCAATTAGTCCTCATAAATTTCCACCTTTAACTCCACATAATTATGCATCATGGAAAATTAAAGTATGGAGCAAATTAATGGAAAAAGGTCTCACACATTACATAGATGAAACAATAGTAGCACCACTTGATCCTAAGGTTGATCCTAATGCTCAATTAGAATGGCTCACTAAGAATTGCATGGCTCTTGGAACTTTGAGCAAGTATGTATCAGATGACCTCATCTTTCATATTGAAAAGTGTACTACAATCAAAGATGCTTGGGATATGTTTCAGAAATTGTATGGTCAAGTTGATGAAATCAGAGGTTATAAGATTGACAATGAGCTCACCAAATTGGATCCCAAGAGTTTTGATACAATCCAAGATTATGTCACCAAAGAAAATGAGCTAAGAGAAAAGCTTAAGGATTGTGGAATTGACAAAAAAGATGCTTAGTTGATATTCAACTTGTTGGACAATCTTGCACTAGAATATGCAGCATTTGTGTCTAGCTTCCAAACTCATCGTTTGACAGTGGGGAGTTCCTATGTTATGCCTTCACTTGATGCTTTCACAGAAATGTTGATATTGGAACAATCTAAGTTGTTGAACATGGGGCTTCTCAAGTCTTCAAAGTCCAAAGCTTTGGTGGCTAATCAAGGGAATCAAGGAAGTCAAGGCAAAGATTCCAACAAGAAGAAGAAGCAATCTAGGTCTAAGCCACAACAGGAAAAAGGACAATCATCCTCTCCATCACAAGGTGATTTTTCATCCTCTTCCAAGAAGGGGACACCACCTAAGAAGGATAAAACAACTTGTGCATATTGCAAGAAGTATGGTCATGATGAGCATCGATGCCACACCAAGCAAGTTGATGAGTTGACAAATCTTCTCAAGAAAAATAACATCAACTTGCCATCCGCCTGCACAAAGAAGGATTCAACTCCTTCTTCTTCCTCACAGTCTAAGGGAAAAGGGCAAGCATTTGTGGCTACAACAAATTCTTCACAATAGTGGATACTTGACTCAGATGCCTCATATCACATGGGTTCTACAAAGGAGCAGTTTTCTTCATTGGAGCCATCTAAGGTACCTCACATTTACATAGGTGATGATACACAAGTAGAGGTTGAAGGGAAAGGTTCAATTGACATGGATGATGAAACATTTAAGAATGTTCTCTATGTTCCTAACTTGTCTACCAACCTTCTCTCTATCTACCAAATCACTCACTATGGGAATGGGAAAAAGGTTGAATTTATACCAGATTCAGTTGTGGTAAAGGAACTTGATGATGATGCCTTGGTAGCAGTGGGACAAGTCAATGACAACTCAAGGCTTTATTCATTCTCCCACTTTGTGCCAAGTTCACCTTTCTAGGGCCTTGCTTACTCATTCAAATTCAGAAAGTAGGCTATGGCATGAGCGGTTTGGTCACCTCAACTACCGCTATCTTCAGCAGCTCAGCACTAAAGACATGGTCACAGGTCTACCTCGAATCAATTTTTTAGAGGGTGTATGTTTAGGGTGTTCCATGGGCAAGCATCCTGAGGAGAAGTTTGCTAAGGGGAAAGCTTGGAGAGCTTTGGAAGTTCTTCAACTTGTTCACAGCGATGTAGCAGGTCCATTTTCAGCACCTTCATTGATGACTACTCCTGCTTCACTTGGGTCTACTTTCCTATTCATAAGAGTGAAGTATTTGATAGATTTCAGGACTTCAAGACACGTGTGGAGAAGCAATCCGGGAAAGTAGTGAAGATTCTTTGCATAGATAATGGAAGGGAATATGTGAACAAAAGACTTGAGGATTTTTGTACATTTGAGGGGATTGACCTTCAACATTCTGTCGCATACACTCCACAGCAGAACAGAGTTGCAGAATGAAAGAATAAAACTCTCAAAGAAATGGCTAGTTGTATGATACATGCATGTTCTCTTGATCCTGCCTTTTGGGCAGAGGCTATCAGCTGTGCCACACACATCCAGAATCGGGTTCCTCACAAAGCTTTGCAAGGTATTACTCCTTTTGAGGCTTGGGCTAGTAGGACACCGATTGTGAGACATTTCAGAGTCTTTGGGTGCCCAACATGGGCTCACATACCTCCACAGAAATGCAAGGCATTGGAACCACAGAGTCGACCTTGCATATTTGTTGGATATCCTGAGGGTGTTAAGGCATATAGATTGATGGATCCTAAGACACATGAGGTGTTCATTGAGAGGAGTGTTCACTTTGAGGAAAGCTCTCCTAGCTTAGCCTCTCTACCTCCTCCACCTTACTCCATTGTGGATAGTGATGTTAGTGATTCAGATGATGAGACTCCTTCAACTCCGACTCATAGGGTTACACCTCCGCAGGGTCCACTTGTAGTTGAGGAGCCTTGTTCTCCACCTCCACCTAGACCTCATTGGGCTCGATAGACACTTTAGTCTACGGGTTCTCTTGTTGGGGATCCTTCAGATACACGAAGAAATCGATCACAACATCAGGATATTCCACATGCATTCATTGCTACCGCTTTTGATCCACATACATTTCGGGAAGAATTAGGGGTTCCTAAGTGGGACCAAGCTATAGGGGAAGAGTATAGTTCCTTGATGAGGAACAACACATGGGATTTAGTCCATCTCCCTAAGGGGAGAAAGATGGTTTGATGTAAGTGGATCTATTAGACCAAGTTTGCAGTGGATGGTAGTGTGGATAAGTATAAAGCTCGACTTGTTGCAAAAGGTTTCTCTCAGGTTGCAGGTGTTGACTATACTGAGACCTTTGCGCCCGTAGCCAAAATGAACTCCATTCGCTTGACACTTTCTATTGCTGCAGCTCATGGTTGGGTTGTACATCAGATGGATGTGAAGAGTGCTTTTCTTCATGGTGATCTTGATGAGGAGATTTATATGGAGCAGCCACAGGGTTTCATCTAGGATACTTCCTTGGTTTGTAGACTAAGGAAATCTCTCTATGGCCTTAAGCAGGCCCCCAGGGCTTGGTATGCCAAGATGGATTCCTTTCTTCTCTCCATAGGGTTCACCGGGTGTCATTTCGATCCGAATGTCTACATTTTGCGACATGATGACTCTCACTTGATACTTGTGCTCTATGTTGATGACTTGATCATTACAGGGAGTACTGCATCCATCATTAGTAGGGTCAAATCTGCTTTGCATGACAGATTTGCTATGACTGACTTGGGTCTTTTGCACTACTTTCTCAGGATAGAGATTTCACAGTCACCTTCCGGGATTACACTATCATAGCCCAAGTATGCTCTTGATCTACTTGCACGCTTTCATATGGCTAATTGTAAGCCTGCTCCGACTCCCTTTCTTTCAGGAGTCAAGCTTGAGGCTCATTGTTCTTCTCCACTAGTTGATGCCACTTTGTCTCATCAGCTTGTGGATAGTCTAATCTACTTGACTCATACACGCCTTGATATTTCATTTGCAGTTGGCATGGTTTCCCACTTCATGCAGGAACCACATGAGCTTCATTGGAAAGCCGCCAAATGCATCCTTCATTACATCCAGGGTACACATCACTATGGGATTCACTATGCAGCAGGCACAGGACTTCGCTTGGTTGGTTACACAGACTCCGATTGGGCTGGCGATCTTGATGATTGTAAGTCTACTTCCGGTTATAGTTTTCACCTTGGTTCAGGCCCCATTTGTTGGCAAAGCAAGAAGAAACATGTTATTGCTCTCTCTTCAACTAAGGTTGAGTATCAAGGTGCTGTTAATGCAGCGACTGAGACCATTTGGCTTCAACAGAGTCTCATAGAGTTTGGGTTCACCATTCCATGACCGACAGTTCTACATTATGATAATCAGAGTGCTATCGCAATCTCGAAGAACTCGGTCCAACACTAGTGTACCAAACACATCGAGATTCATATGCACTATATCCGAGAGCTCATTCAGGAGCAGGTCATTGATTTGCAGTATTGTCCTACAACGGAGTAGGTTGCAGACATATTCACTAAACCTTTCATCGAGAGTAAGTTCCAGCAGTTGTGAGTTCTCTTGGTGGTGCAGGATGTGTCATTAGGGGGGGTCAGCTGACTTCTCCTTCCTCTCTTATGGGGGGACTTTTTCCTCTTTGAGGTTTTGTCCTTCTTCTTTGAGAGTCTTTTGTACATTCATCTCTCTTTTGGGGGGGAGTTTTTTCCCACTGGGTTTTCTCCCTTTCTCCATTTGTGAGAGATTGCATTGCATATTTTTTCTTGCATTTGCATGTTGTACATGGGTACCTATCATGGCCTAGTAGCTGGAACCCATCTTGCATTATTGACTTGAGTCTTCATTCCCCTAAGTTGCACTTAAGGGGGGGTGTTGGTGTAAATAAATATTCATTATGGATATTATTACACTTTACTTAAGTTAACTTACGATAATGCATCTCTTCATAATTTGGATTTGAGACACTTAGGGAAGTGTGCACATAGGGATAGAGCTTGTAGGAGAAATTCCACCTTTTGTGGTCTTATTTTGCTATTACACTCCACATTCGGTGGGTCATCCACCTCTTGTGGAATATTATATTATTTCTCCTACCTACCCTTGTTTCTCATTGAGCCACATGTCATGATTGTGTGCTTGTACATCCATATGGCCTTACCTATATAAGAAGGCTTATATTCATTGTATTGGTGAATCCAGTTGATCATTTTTCATATTGATGAGAATACAGTTTGTTCTTGTCATTCTTTTGTCTCAATTTTTATACTTTTCATTATGCCCTTGATCTTGGCAAATTCTCACAAGAAGTATCATCTGATTGTGGGTAGGCTTCCCACCATGGTTTTTCCATTTCTAGGTTTTCCACGTACAAATCATGGTGTTACGTGGTTGTTAGGGTTCCCACAGATATTGAGAGGGGGGGTGAATCAGTATCTGACCGGTAATGAAATTTTTTTAAAACTGAATATGTAGAATATAAAGTAACAGTATACCGGTATGCAAGAATTAATGCAAATAATAGAATCAAAAGCATCCACATGAAAAGAACACCATAACACAAGATGTTTAACGAGGAAACCCGGTGTGGGAAAAACCTTGGTGGGATTTGTGACCCACAATATTCACTTACTGGCCAATAAGAGAATATTACTTACAATAGGGGCCTGCACATGCAGGAAGGGCAACTGCCTAGAGCTCACTGCTCAATAAGAAGTCACACTGACTTACAATGAGGATTTACACAAATCCAATATTCTGTACTGCTTTACAATAGCATCTTCAATGCCAGATTCAGTACTAGTTCTTGCTCTGTTCTTTACATATACCCTTGACCTACAATTCACACATTAAGTCTGCCTTATAATTTATTTATTGCTTTCTTATCCATATCCTACAAATGCCTACAATGATCTCTTTTATATACAAGAGTCATTTTACAATTTGCCAAGTCGGCTTACAATGATAAACAAAATATTACATATCAAAAAAAATTTCGGCCTCTGTGCTGGTATACATATTTCCTTCTGTGTCAGTGTACATCTTATGTGCTGGTGCTGGTGTAGATTGATTTTGTTGATGCCGGAGCACTGTTTTCTTTGAGTAATGCTTTGTCGGTATAATGTATTGCCGGTGCCATAGGATTGCAAGGTTGCCTGTGTAATGCTTTGCCAGTATAATGTCTTGCCGGTGCCATAGGATTGCAAGGTTGCCATCAATGACAAAACCTTCAATCACACACAATGTCTCATTGGAGTGTCCATATGCCAACAATCTCCCCCTTTGGCATTGATGGTAACACTCATGAGAAATTTCAAAATGATATCCAAAAATGTGTATACCAAAAAAATGTTACCAAAAATGTGAGAGCTCCCCCTGAGCATGTGATCCCTGTGTTTTGAATTTTCTCATCTACTACTCCCCCTTTGGCATCAATGACAAAGGTTAGTAGATTTTGTAGTTGTACCAATTCATAACCTCAACCTTGTATTTGGGTAGTTATTATCTGAAGAATATCTCCCAAAATTAAGTTTATACCATCCATAAAATTCTTGCTCTCCTTTATTGCTATCTCAGTTCTATATACTGTACCGGTGAGATGCTGCAAGTGCTCTGCTGGTGTTTTGCTACCCTGTGTTAGTGCCTCTGAGATTTCCTTACACAGAGATGCTAAATAGTCCAATCTTGGACTTAGTTTAGATCTCAAAAATTTTGCCTTGTTTATTATTTTCTCTTTTTCTCTTTCTAATTTGAGCAATTCTTCCTCAAAATTTGTTATCTTTTCCTCAAAAACTGATAATGTATCGGGTGAGTTAACAAAATTATCAGAAAGTTTATTGATCTCTTCCTATACCTTGCTCATCTTTTAGTCTACATCCGTGGTCAAAAAGTTTATCTTACAGGTGTCTTTGTATAGAGTTTTGTACTCTTTCAATAAATTGCACAGTTTCGGTAGAAGTGTGTCAAATTCCCTATTACACTTCTTTATTCCTTCCTCAAAGAATTTTTGTTTCTCTTTTTCTACACTTTCCTTTACAGTTTCTACCTTTTTTTGCTCAAAATTTCCAGAAATATATTTACAAAATGTATCCAACTGGCCTAAAGAATCTTTGTTGGCTATATTACAATTTGGAGCTATTGATTTCAAAACTGGAATTGAATCATCTATCGCTTTATAGGCTTGTGAGCTATAATCAGTTATTTTCTTGATAGATTCGAGCAATACCTCTGTTACATTTGATGGTGACCCAATAAACTGGGTGCCAGTGGAAGTGACCATGCTGGTATTGACCTCTGGTAGGTTTGTTTGTGTCTCCATCTCTTTAAGCACAATTTTTCCTGCATCATTTTTTACCGGTGGCATCTGTTCTGGAGCCTTTAGCTCTGTTGTTTGCTCTATTTGTGTTCCAGATTCCATCTTTTTCTCTGAATCTACTGTCGGTTGCTCTTTGTTTCCTGTTGCCGGTTGCTCTTTGTTTCCTATTGCCGGTTGCTCTTTGTTATCAGATTTATCTATGGTATCCTTATCTACCACTATGTTGATTTTTTGAGTATCAACATTCACAGTATATAGGACTTCAGGATTAGGATTATTATCCTCCATGTCCATGCTCTCAGCTGCCGGTTGTTCTTCTACAGTTATTGTTTTTATCGGTGGAATATTTAAAGGAGGTGGGGGTAAGTTGTCTCTAATCTTGATACTTGGTGGTCCACCAACTTTACCTTTCCCTTTGTCCTTTTGATATACTAGAATGGGCTTGGGATTCCTATATTCTTCTTGTTTTTCTTTTTCAACCAAGAATTTATCCCAACCATCTTCTGTTTCATTTGAAACTTCAGTAACTCTACCTGCCGTTAGTGATATTTGCCGGTGTACAGTGGAAAAAACTGTCTGGTTGGCCTGAGCTATCAAATCATCAATTTCCTTAGGTGAGTTGACCAGGTATACTACAAGTAATTTTTCTATTTTAATTTTCTTATCCAACTCAATTATTCCTTGCCTTCTGGCCTCAAGTCTTTTATATAATTCATCAAGAATTTCATTTAGGACTTGCATCAAAAACTTTTTATACATGTCCATGTGTAATATAACACTTTCCTCAACTTGTCCTTTCTCATCATCTGATAGGGTGTCATAGATTTTCCCTATGTTTTTCAATTTACCTTCCTCTGTGATCTCATTCAGTAATATGTCAAAAGGGGCTAAGTCAGTGTTTGTCTTCTTCTTCTTTTTGGGGGTCAACTTTTTCTTAGGTGTGGCTTTCTTGACTGGAGACCTTACAACTTGTTGCTTCTGTCTTGTCCTTCTAGGTGAAGGAGTGGATATCGGTGAGGGGTCTCTTTTCCTAACAACTATTTTGAAAGTTGCTGGCATATCTCCTTCTGAGGAGGTATCTACCGGTGATAGATGAGTTTCAAGCTGTTGGGCTGCCAACTCTTCTTCTGTTATGCCGGTTTTCTTTAATACATCATCTTTTATGGCTTTTGCTTGCCTGGTTCCTTTCCTCACAGATGCCTCAACTTTCTTTACTCTCTTTTTAGATTGAATTTGACTTTCGATGGTCTCAACACTACCAAATACTTCTTCCTTTGGTTCATTGGGGGCTTCCAGAAGTGCTTTGGCATAAGTTTCCACTATGTGGTCATCTATTTCATACCCCATCTCTGTAACCCAAATTGTTCTTGGGATGACTGCTTCCATCCAGATCTCATCCTTTTTGATTACAAAGCATATATCATCCTTGTATTTGTTGACAATTTCCTGTGATAGTCTGATCCTCTTATTCATTTTGACCTTTAGTGCTTGAAAATACTCATTGATATTCTTTTCTTTGTTTTCACCCATGTTGTTGAATAGGTCAGACAATTGTTTTCCTACCGGTATGTCAAATCCAAAATCCTTGTTGCCTATACTAGGAGCCTATTTGGTTATATGTAGCATTAAGCATACAAGTAAATTTCCAAATCTAAAGGTTCCTTTCTTATCCTTCTTGATTTTTGCCAAATTGTCAATTAACTCATCTTTTAACCATTCACAGCTATCAATTTTCACATTGTCCTTAACCATGTCATAAGCACTCTTTATGCATAAACTGGAAATAGGGTTAAGCCTACTTTCATGAGTTGCTTTGTAACCTAGAATCATGCTAATGAATCTCACATTTGTATCAGTCACATCATTAACCCTCAATGATCTTTTGTCGGATGTTGCACCAGTTAATTTCATTACTAGGTCATTAGAGACCTTCTTGGTTTTGTCGGGTTTGGTACTGGTGGAAGGTAACCCTGTTACTGCTTTCACAACTACCTTTTTAATTTTATGCACTGAGTCAAGCCAAAAGAATGAGCCATGTACCCTGCTAAGAACTATCCTAACCACTTCCTTGGGAAATTCAGGAATGTAGAGGATTTCAGTGAATCCTAGGGTTTCAACAATTTTATGTTCAGGTTTCACATTTCCGGCATTGTCACATATAACAGATTTATACATGTTTTTTATTTCTTCATCACCTAATTACTCTATGTTGCAATGAATATACATTCTAGGGTCTTCTGCATGTAAACAACACCCTTTGGAATTTGGGAAAAAGCACCTGTGTTGTCATCTTTCTTAGCTACCTCGAGAACTAGCTGAAACACGGGCCTAGGTCATTTTATAACCTCTACTACTGTAGGGTTTGCTATGAATTCAGGTGCAGAGGAGGATGCCATGATGATAAATACCTTTTTCTGCCTTTGGATGGATTGATTGCTGAAGTGCTTTGCCTCTTTGCTTGGAAATCTTCGCACTCTCTGAAAGTTTGAATTCACGGTGAAATGAAATGGAGCCAAAAACCTTATTTTATAAAGTCTTTTCTGCTACCTACCACATTAATTGTTTGTCGGCAATGTATTAACTCAACTTTATTTGCCGGTAATGAAGGATTTTCAACTTCTTTTCTCTAACCGAGGGAATAATAGCACATGTGTCATTGAATTGCCAAACCCTCAAGATAATTTTATTCAATTTGATGAAGAACATCCTGCCGGTGGAGCATTGCTCTGTCCTGTTGGTGGAGCATCATATTGTCCTGCCAGTGGAGCATCATATTGTCTTGCCGGTGAAGCATTTGTTGGTTCTACCGGTGGAGGAGTAACTCCAATATTTAGATCACCTTTTCTAATCCATTGCTTTGAAAATTCTTGCTTAACCTCTTCAACCTTTTCTTTACCTTTCAAGCTAGTACTTTTGTTATCTACCGGTGTACCTTTACTTCTACAAAATTTAGCAATATGACCAATCTTGTTACATGCATAAAAAGTTACATTATTTTTCTGAATAGCTTTTCCATAACCTATGCCGGTTTGTGTTCTGCATTTATTTGATAAATGACCAAATCTTCCACAAACATAACATCTTACATTCATTCTGCAATTTTCAGAGTTATGACCAATTTTGTTGCATTTGGTGCATTGACCGGTGGGAGGATTGATATTCTGATAATTCCTAGATTTACATTCATTTGCCCTATGACCATATTTATTACAGTTAAAGCATTTTCCATTGAATTTGTAAGTATTAGAGGGTCTTACCGGTTTGCTTTGATCCTGGGTATTTGTAGTACCAGAGCTTTCTCCAACTTCAAATCCAACTCCAGAAGTGTCACCTTTGGGTTTTTGATTCTTCAATAAGGTACCAAGTTCTTCTGAGCTTTTCTTGAATTTTTCTTTGTGTTGATTTGCAGTTTCCAATTCCCTTTCCAAGATCTCTTTTTGTCTCATTAGTTCATTCGAGTCATTTTGAGTATGCATTAGATCCGTCTTCAACATATCATTTTCATAGCTAAGTCTTGTGTTCTCATTTGCTGCATCACTTAGTCTTCTGGTCAATTCTTCTTCATTCTTCTTTCTGTCCTCAATCTCTTTGCAGAATCTCATAGTCATATCCTGCATTTCATTTTTTGTTGTCATGATCTCTTGTTTTAATTTTCTTATCATATCATTTAGTGATTCCTTTTCATCATTTTCATTTTGCAATTTTTCACAAAGTTCTCTTCTCTTGTTTCTTGTAACAATAAGATTTTCTTGAAGTGCCTGAATAATGTCCTGAGCTGCTTTTAAATCATCTTCTAATTTGATATTTTTCAACTTCTCTGCATCATAGTCAGTAAGAGCTCCTTCAAGTTGCTTCATCAGATTTTCCATCTTTATCGATGTCAAGATCTTCCTCAAGCTGTTAGGCTTTTGAAAATAGAGGACCAGGCTCTGATACCAATTGTTAGGGTTCCCACAGATACTAGGGGGGGGGGGGGTGAATCAGTATCTGACGGGTAATGAAATTTTCTTAAAACTGAATATGTAGAATATAAAGTAACAATATACCGGTATGCAAGAATTAATGCAAATAACAGAATCAAAAGCATCCACATGAAAAGAACACCATAACACAAGATGTTTAATGAGGAAACCCAGTGTGGGAAAAACCTTGGTGGGATTTGTGACCCACAATATTCACTTACTGGCCAATAAGAGAATATTACTTACAATAGGGGCCTGCACATGCAAGAAGGCCAACTGCCTAGAGCTCACTGCTCAATAAGAAGTCACACTGACTTACAATGAGGATTTACACAAATCCAATATTCTGTACTGCTGTACAATAGCATCTTCAATGCCAGATTCAGTACCGATTCTTGCTCTGTTCTTTACATATACCCTTGACCTACAATTCGCACATTAGGTCTGCCTTATAATTTATTTATTGCTTTCTTATCCATATCCTACAAATGCCTACAATGATCCCTTTTATATACAAGAGTCATTTTACAAATTGCCAAGTCGGCTTACAATGATAAACAAAATATTACATATCAAAAATCCTGTCGACCTCTGTGCCGGTATACATATTTCCTTCTGTGTCGGTGCCGGTGTAGATTGATTTTGTTGATGCCAGAGCACTATTTTGTTTGAGTAATGCTTTGCTGGTATAATGTCTTGCCAGTGCCATAGGATTGCAAGGTTGCTTGTGTAATGCTTTGATGGTATAATGTCTTGCCGATACCATAGGATTGCAAGGTTGCCATCAATGACAAGACCTTCAATCACACACAATGTCTCATTGGAGTGTCCATATGCCAACAGTGGTATGGTTGCTTTGCATTAATTATCTGGTTAATTGTTAAGTTCTATTGTTTACTGGTATCTATTCCTACTGACATCTGTCTGTATCGGTACTTGGTTTTTTAAGGTTGTATTGTGGATTAAAAGTTATAATCTATTAACAACTGATTCACTCCCCCATCTCAGTTGTTCACCAGTTATCCTAACAGTATATTGATATTGTAATTATTTTTGTAAGCTGACATAAGGCATGATAAATTGTATAGGGTATATAGGTCAATTGGATTAGATCATTTTTATGATATGTGAGATTATGGAATATGTGGATGTGATATGGTGCAAAATATATCAGAGAGCATGTATGTGAGGTTATTTATGTAAGGGTTATTCCGATAAAAGGTTTAGGGTTTTAGGCTGGAACAAATAGACTTAACCAGAACTATATTTTGGCATAGAAGATGCTATCTTTTGGAGTTCATCACTTCTCTGGATTGTAGTTTGGATTTATATGTAGTTAGTGAGGTTCCTTTTGCGATTGAGCAGTGTTCTCTAGGCTGTAAGCCTTCCTACAAGTGCAGGACCCTTATATTTTATAATATCTCTTCATATGGCCAGTGAATTGATATTGTGGGTCACAAATCCCATCGTGTTTTTTCCTCTTTGAGGTTTTCCATGTATAATTTTGTGTTTTATGGTGCTCATTTATGTGATTGGCTTATTGGTTGCTTTACTTCTTTCAATTCTCTATGTACTAGTATACCAATTGGTATATGCATGTTTTAATAAGGTTAAAATTGATCATACTGGTAGAACACTGATTCACCCCCCTTCTCGGTGTTCTTGGATTCCAACAATTGGTATCAGAGCCTTGTGCCTCAGAGGAAGTTTAACAAATTGAGGGAGATATTGCATCTGGTATCTTTCACCGGAAGTCATTGATGTCAATGAAAGATTAGGGTTTTTCTTGGAGGTTAAAAAGTTGAATTCACTTCATTTTGATCACCTTGCATTAAGAAGTGATTAAGAGCAATTAAGAGAAATCAAAGGTGATTCAGAGCGATCAGATATATTATTAAGTGATTTCATCGGTGACTAAAAGAGTTTGTTAGGGTTTTCACCAACAACGATTATCAGGTACTTATCTTTAATCATGGAAACGAGATCAACATCTATTCCTATCTTTGTTGCAAACCTGACTATTGTAGAGGTCAAGGACCATCCCAGGCCAACTTTCAAGTGATATCTGCATGTGGCTACCCTAGATGACTTGGTTAGAGCATTTTTCCATATTCCAGAAGGTGTTGTTTATGTTGAAGATGTTAGGACATACATACACTGTCACGTTGAGGATTTGGGGATATTTGATATAAAAGGCATGTACATGAGAGAGCTTATGGGAAATTCTGGAAAGGTTAAACCTGAATACAAGCACATCAAAGACTTAGGGTTTACCAACATTTTGGACATTCCAGAATTCAAAGATGAAATCATTAGGTATGTTTTAAGTAGAGTACATGGGGAGTTTATCTGGTTGGACAGACCATACAAGATCACCAAGGAAGCCATCAGGGTAATCACCAATTTGTCACAGGTTGGGCAACATCTAGATAAGAAGGTTTCTAATGATTATGTCAACAAGATTACTGGTGCAACATCAGATAGGAGAACGATGAGAATCAACACTATTATCGACACATACATTAGATTTGGTGGCATGATCATCAGTTATAAGGTAACTCAGTCAAACCGACTGAATTCTGTTTCTAGCTCCTGCATTTTTGCAACTTACAAGATGATGAGAGAAAATGAGAAATTGGATCTATGTGGTTGGATGTTAGATGAATTATTGATAAACCTAGGAAAGATTAAAGGAGAAAAGAAAGGAACTTTCCGGTATGGAAATTTTAATTGTCTGTTTAATGCTATTTTTCATGAACGAGACTCTTAGTTTTGGGAAAAGGCAATGGGCATTTGATATCCTAATGGGGAGGCAACTGAAACAGTCAATTGCTGCTTTAGGCAGTTAGAGAGATGATAAGGTATGGAGATATTTTAAGGCATTCTAGAAGGCTATGAAATCTAGAAAAAGGGTTCCAAAGCATATTGTTGAAAAATACTCAATTGACATATGCTTCGTAGATGAAACACTCATGGAAGTGGTTAAGCCCCGGAAGATCTAGATTGAGGAAATGGGCTATGAAGTTGATGCACAAATTTTAGATGCCTATGCAAAAATGTTGATTGATGCTCCTATTGATGAAGCTGAGAAGCCCTGTGGTACTGCAAAGCAAAAGACACAAGAGGTTGAAACAAAGTTCAACTGGAAGAAGAGAGAGAAGAAGGAAGGAAAGGCAAGCAAATTTGTAGAGAAGGTCTCATAGGACATTAAAGAATTGATTGATGTTGTCTCAGAGAAAGGCAAGAAGAGAAAAGAACCATAAGTGTTCATTGAGCTTATTACAACAGAGTCTGAATCTGAGGATGACACACCCCTAGCTTTCAAAAGGGTTATAAGGAAGAAAACAGAGGAAACCAAGGTAGAGGCTGAAAAGAAATCGGTTAGGAAAGTCACATTCAAATTATCGGCACAAAAACAAGCACCAAAAGTAACACCTTTAGCTCCATCCAATACTGCAAGAAGGAAGAAGAAGGTTGACATTGATCAGGCAATTCAAGTTGGTAACATAACTATCATTCCAACAAAAACTTGTGTAGAATTAGTTGATGAAATAACTAAGGATGGCATGTTAAAGAATGTACTGTTTTATTATGATCATTTAGATAATGTTGAACAAAGAGAGGTAGAGGAAGCAATTTTGTTATATTTGGATATTTATAAGAAAGCCTTGATAGAAATTGAAAATCAAATACCGAAAAAACTGTATGATATGTTAGATGCTA